>NC_090646.1:15917268-16217268 GCF_040937935.1 Hyperolius riggenbachi | reverse complement strand
AGCCACTATATAGTAGACTAGCTGATTGCCTGGCGTTGCCCGGGAATATATTTGGCTGGTGTCGGCTCCACCCACTTTTTCTAACCCTAACAATGAATCAATGACCAAGTTTGTGAGCTTTGTGGTCTTTGGCAAGTGACATTTCATCTGACTATCTTCCTGTAGCATGCATTAAGCCATATTACATGCACCGGTGTGTCAGATGTTTGCAGGCCTTGAACTCAGATTACTAAATCTACAAAATCCTCCACCAACTGAAGTTAAAGCGAGGCCTCACTTAGTCACATGTAAAAAAATTACTTTATTGTAGAGAAAACACAGCAATCACAGACTGAATCAAGGAACTTCTAATAAAATTTTTTAAAAACACTTAGAACTTAAAGATTGACCTGACAGCCCCTGCATCCCACGCACGCATCATATCCATCCATTCATGACATTCATCCGATGAGAGGCAATTGCATGCATTTATAAACAACCACAGAGCTCTGGGTAAGAAACTAATGTCGGCACAGCAGTCCAAGGCTACACCTAAACTGAACTAACACAAGGCAGATGAATAGCTGGCCAGCTTTAAAGCTTATTTCCATGCAGACTTCATAAAGAAGAAACCGCAGTCCATTGCATATGTGGGTTCACAGATTCCACAAATCCACCACTTGGAACAACAGCAGTAACTAATTGTATACAGCACAGCAGCGTTCTATTATTCAGCTGGTATCTCTCATCAGCGTAGGTTGTAAGAAGCGAGTTAGCAAGCTGTTATAGCAATAGCATTAGTTCCATCAGCCAGTTAAAGCAATGCATGATACACTCTGTGCTGACCGAAGGGGGAAGAACCCCTGTTTCTTACGTGTCCCAGTAGATCTATGCCGGGTGTCCATGTGCATGCAGGCTTCATCATATCATCAGTATTGTTGATGAACGGCACTGTCGCTGGATCAGCGCATCCACGCAGCGGCAGCGCCGGTGGCGGCAAGGAGCAGCAGAGAACGCTCTCAGAGCGGCGTGGGCTCGTGACAGTGGGCGAGGCCGGCCTCCTGTAGCTCCTCCCGCCTACATGTTTCGCCCAATAGGCTTCATCAGGGTGTGGCTTCCTATATCAACTGTCAGACTGACAAAGTAGTGTATATGATTGAGTGTCCTTGTGGACTAAAATATATAGGAAAAAGGAAAAGAATGATGAAAGACCGCATCTTGGAACATTTCCGATTCATTGAAGATAACAATGAGGAAGAAAGCTTTCTAGCTGTGCACTATGCTGAATTCCATAATAGCGATTTGACTGGGACTAAAGTGAAGGAAATATATAAATTAAACATTTCAAGTAGGCGGGGAGATTATGAAGATGTACTCTACTGTAAGGAGGCCATGTGGATACATAGGCTTAATACCCTATATCCGCATGGCCTCAATAGAGAGTTGCATTTGAGGGCTTTCTTGCGGTTGAATGCGTATGAATGAGATGATTGTATAAATTAATTGATAAATATCTCTCCAGTACTTTCTAGACATAAAATAGCCCCTGGTGATCTATGCATGAAAATGTGACATGATTCCTTTAAAGGGATACTGTAGGGGGGTCGGGGGAAAATGAGCTAAACTTACCCAGGGCTTCTAATGGTCCCCCGCATACATCCTGTGCCCGTGCAGCCACTCACCGATGCTCTGGCCCCGCCTCCGGTTCACATCTGGAATTTCTGACTTTAATGTCTGAAAACCACTGCGCCTGCGTTGCCGTGTCCTCGCTCCCGCTGATGTCATCAAGAGCGCACAGCGCAGGCCCAGTATGGTCTGTGTCTGCGCAGTACACTCCTGGTGACATCAGCGGGAGCGAGGACACGGCTGCGCAGGTGCAGTGGTTTTCAGACTTTAAAGTCAGAAATTCCAGAAGTGAACCGGAGGCGGGGCCGGAGCATTGGGGAGTGGCTGCGCCAACACACGATGTCTGCGGGGGACCATTAGAAGCCCCGGGTAAGTTCAGCTCATTTTCCCCCGACCCCCCTACAGTATCCCTTTAAGGGGCTATGTACGACACTGGCGTTGTAACCGAGGTGCGTGGAGTGCGATCCGCACCAGGGTGTTACCATGTTACAATTAGAGGGGGGTGACACCAGATGCCACTGCAGCAGAGCTGCATTTTGACACCCCCAAAATGTGTCATTTTAGTTTTTCCCATTCACTGAAGCTGGGAGAGGAACAGTCTTCCCTCTGTGTAGCTGGATCTGCAGCTGCAGGCGCACAGAGCCGATCTTTGTTTACATATCCCCCCTGCAGACTCTGCTGTATTGGACTGTGCTGCCAGAGCATGTGACTGGGGCTATGGAGCGTCTGCGTTGCTATGCAACTGAACCTAGCCACGCTGCTGTGCCTCCTTATCTCTGCTCCTGTCACAGCCGACAATATGACTTTGTGGACGTCAATGGGAAATAGTGATGATTGGACTGTACAAATAGAGCGCTTTGTAAGGCGCGGAGGACAAAACCGGTTTGCAAACCAGGGGCGTCGCTAGCCCTATTTTGGGGGGGCACGTGCCCCCAATCTGTCCTGGGGTGCCACGGATCTCCGCCCGGCCGCCCCCTCTGTCAGCGGCTCCCTCCAGCCGCCGCCGCCGCATCACTCACACCTCAGGATCAGGCGGCGAGCCCGCACTGATATGCGGAAGTGACATCACTTCCTCAGCTCATATACTTCCCCGCCTGGTGCCCACAGGTGCCCCCAATCTCCAAGAACCCTAGAAACGCCCCTGTTGCAAACTATTGTATAATTACTGTTCCTGCTGTTCATGACATCACTGGACAGCATAAGATTGACCGCACGGGGGGAGGGTGATATACCCTGAAGAAACACCCCCAGCATGAAACGTGTTGGTGGGCGGAGCTTACCACTCACCTGGCCGCAACCCGCTCTCAGCTCGTGAATCTCCCGAGAGCCCACACTGCCAGCTAAGCCGGTGCAGTGATACAGGAAGAGCGTGGAGACCGTAGATTGCGCTAATCTGGGACGCCAGTCAGCTAGCGGTTCACGCCATACCCGCCTGACTGCTTGCTGGATTATATATACAGGGCCCTGCCATATCTCCTGGTCACAGAGGAGGAAGCCTGCAGCCAGTGTTGCCAACTCATCCCTTTAATTACTGACACATCTAAGTTATACAGGTTCTGGGGCTATTTGCACATAATCAGTGCCTTAACTGCATCTACCTAGCCACAAAACCTGTATAATTCATATGTGTCAGTAATTAAAGGGATGAGTTGGCAACACTGCCTGCAGCGCTGCAGTGAATTTACCTACATGGGTGAGATCCTACCTGTTTATAAGATTGCTGAACCCCATAGAGAATCTGTGGGATATTGTGAAGAGAAAGTTGAGAAACACAATGCCCAACACTCTGGATGAGCTTAAGGCCGCTATCGAAGCATCCTGGGCCTCCATAACACCTGAGCAGTGCCACAGGCTGATTGCCTCCATGCCACGCCGCACTGAAGCAGTCATTTCTGCAAAAGGATTCCCGACCAAGTATTGAGTGCATAACTGAACATAATTATTTGAAGGTTGACTTTTTTTGTTTTAAAAACACTTTTCTTTTATTGGTCGGATGAAATGTACTAATTTTTTGAGATAGGAATTTTGGGTTTTCATGAGCTGTATGCCAAAATCATCAATATTAAAACAATGAAAGCCTTGAACTACTTCAGTTGTGTGTAATGAATCTACAATATATGAAAGTCTAATGTTTATCAGTACATTACAGAAAATAATGAACTTTATCACAATATGCTAATTTTTTGAGAAGATCCTGTATATTGAGACTCTAACCTTGGATTTCATCATATATAAGAGACTAACAGCATGCATTGCCTATAAAGCGCCTTTATCACAGGCAGATCGGGGGAGTATGCATGTAATGATTGAGTGGGTATGCATGAGTTAATACTGGCTGGCCAGGATCGAGTATAGTGTAAACTCTGCAGCACTTAGCTACTTTTTAAATGTGTGTTGTATGTTTATACCCCTATTTTTGATTAAACAAAGCAATATATTGATTATAACACATTATACCTACCTCATTCAATTTATAGCTAGGTATAGGTGCAGCCAGTATAGGTAGCTAGGTATAGGGGCAGCGAGTAGCAGTAGCTAGGTATTGGTGCCTTCAGTATAGGTAGCTAGGTATAGGTGCAGGCAGTATATAGTAGATAGTTAGGTATAGGTGCTGCCAGTATATAGTAGATCGCTAGGTATAGGTGCAGCCAGTATATAGTAGATAGCTAGGTATTGGTGCCTTCAGTATAGGTAGCTAGGTATAGATGAAGCCAGTATATAGTAGATAGCTAGGTATAGGTGCAGCCAGTATAGGTAGCTAGATATAGGTACAGCCAGTATATAGTAGATAGCTAGGTATAGGTGCAGCCAGTATAGGTTAGCTAGGCATAGGTACAGCTAGTATAGGTAGCTAGGCATAGGTGCAGCCAGTATATAGTAGATAGCTAGGTATAGGTGCATCCTGTATATGTAGATAGTTAAAGGTGCAGCCAATATAGGTAGCTAGGTATTGGTGCCTTCAGTATAGATAGCTAGGTATAGGTGCAGCCAGTATAGGTAGCTAGGTATAGGTGCAGCCAGTATATAGTAGATAACTAGGTATGGGTGCATACTGTATATGTAGATAGGTATAGGTGCAGCCAGTATAAGTAGCTAGGTATTGGTGCCTTCAGTATAGGTAGCTAGGCATAGGTGCAGCCAGTATAGGTAGCTAGGTATAGGTGCAGCCAGTATATAGTAGATAGCTAGGTATAGGTGCAGCCAGTATAGGTTAGCTAGGCATAGGTACAGCTAGTATAGGTAGCTAGGCATGGGTGCATCCAGTATACAGTATAGTAGATAGCTAGGTATAGGTGCAGCCAGTATAGGTAGCTAGGCATAGGTACAGCTAGTATAGGTAGCTAGGCATGGGTGCATCCAGTATACAGTATAGTAGATAGCTAGGTATAGGTGCAGCCAGTATAGGTAGCTAGGCATAGGTGCAGCCAGTATAGGTAGCTAGGTATAGGTGCAGCCAGTATATAGTAGATAGCTAGGTATAGGTGCAGCCAGTATAGGTAGCTAGGCATGGGTGCATCCAGTATAGGTAGCTAGGTATAGGTGCAGCCAGTATAGGTAGCTAGGTATAGGTGCAGCCAGTATATAGTAGATAGCTAGGTATAGGTGCAGCCAGTATAGGTAGCTAGGCATGGGTGCATCCAGTATACAGTATAGTAGATAGCTAGGTATAGGTGCAGCCAGTATAGGTAGCTAGGCATAGGTACAGCTAGTATAGGTAGCTAGGCATGGGTGCATCCAGTATAGGTAGCTAGGCATAGGTGCAGCCAGTATAGGTAGCTAGGTATAGGTGCAGCCAGTATATAGTAGATAGCTAGGTATAGGTGCAGCCAGTATATAGTAGATAGCTAGGTATAGGTGCAGCCAGTATAGGTAGCTAGGCATAGGTGCAGCCAGTATAGGTAGCTAGGTATTGGTGCAGCCAGTATATAGTAGATAGCTAGGTATAGGTGCAGCCAGTATAGGTTAGCTAGGCATAGGTCCCCTGTATAGGTGTGTGGGGGGGGGGGGCGGCCACACTGGGACTCAGCCGCAGGGAGAGGAGCTTGACTTCTCCCTCCCTCTCCCCGGGGCTCCCCTCTGTGCTCCTCCCTCCTCGATCAGCAGAGTAAGTGCAGCGGAAGACTGTAGAAGCAACTCATCTCCCTTCCTGCTCAAAGTGCGCTCACAAGCCGCTGATCTCTTCTGCCCTCTCTGCATAGCCACTTCCTGATTAGCAGGAAATAGAGAGAGTAAGAAGCGGCTATGCAGAGTAAGCAGAGGAGATCAGCAGCAAGTGAGCAGATTGGAGCGGGAAGGTAGATGAGGTGCTACTAGTCTTCCGCTGTGCTTACTCTGCCGACCAAGGAAAGGGGAGCACACAGGGGCATAGCAATAGGGAATGCAGAGGTAGCGACCGCATCTGGGCCCTTAGGCCAGAGGGACCCTGAAGGGCCCTCCCTCAACTACAGTATTAGCTCTCTGTTGGTCCTGTGCTCATAATAATCACTTCTATAGATGCTTTGAATAGTAGTAACTGTTATCAAAATACGTTCACACTTTACTGATGCCAAAACTGATGGCAGAATAAACCACTTCATCTGTTAACCCTGTGCATGAGATAAAGCTCTCAGTAGCTTCAGCTACTGTGTCCTTTGTCTGTGAATGAAGTGTTTAACCACTTGCCGACCGCACACTCATAACGTGCGTCGGCAAAGTGGCAGCTGCAGGACCAGCGACGCAGTACTGCGTCGCCAGCTGCAGCCTAATTAATCAGGAAGCAGCCGCTCGTACGAGCGGCTGCTTCCTGTCAAATCACGGCGGGGGGCTCCGTGAATAGCCTGCGGGCCGCCGATGGCGGCTCGCAGGCTAGATGTAAACACAAGCGGAAATAATCCGCTTTGTTTACATTTGTACGGCGCTGCTGCGCAGCAGCGCCGTAAGGCAGATCGGCGATCCCCGGCCAATCAGCGGCCGAGGATCGCCGCCATGTGACAGGAGACAGCCTGTCACTGGCTGCACAGGACGGATAGCGTCCTGTGCAGCCGGATCTCCAGGAGGGGGCCAGGTAGGAGAGGGAGGGGGAGGATTTCGCCGCGGAGGGGGGCTTTGAGGAGCCCCCCCCGCCACCCACAGCAGGCAGGAGAGATCAGACCCCCCCAGCACATCATCCCCATAGGGGGGAAAAAAGGGGGGCAATCTGATCTCCCTGCCTGCACCCTGATCTGTGCTGGGGGCTGCAGAGCCCACCCAGCACAGATCACTCAAACCAGCGCTGGTCCTTAAGGGGGGGTAAAGGGTGGGTCCTCAAGTGGTTAAAGACAGCAGAGGAAATGTAACTTGTTATAAACATTTGTAATTGTCTGTGACAGCACAGCTTTTCATACCTTTTTTTATTTTCAGAGAAAAATACTGTAGTCTGATATGAAACTCTGGCTGTGCATTGAAGCAGACACCCCTTCAGCAATTGATTTGTCCCAATATAGATAAATCTTACACAATAAATTAAAGCTTTTACTTCTGATATTTAACATGAAAAGAAGGAAAATGTTTACACAGCTACTTAGACATTATTTGTACATTGTCATTACATGGAACACATGGTTTGATAGTTTTCCTTTAAGAACACCAAACATCTCTCGTAGAGCCTGGTAATGATTTGGGTCTCTCCCTGACTTTATTGTATTATTAGCTAGCTGTAGAATAGATTACAAACATCATAAATTACCGTAGGTTCATCTGACACATATTACAGTATGGCCATTTGATGACACAAACGCAGGTGAGTCATAAATATATCAGATCATATATTCCCGCCATTTATGCCCATGCACGTACTCCCAGATAAGACTTACACGTGTGTGTTTGCACAGTGACCTCATGATAGAGGTAACCCTCCTCTGCTCTCTCTATATAAACTCACACGCCTTACATCTCAGACACTTCAGGAAATAGAGAAGAAGTAATCAACAACATGGGGGGACGAGCTGCGGCAGGTCCTGAAGTTCCTAACAATATTCCTGCTATGCAGCTGAGAAGAGCTACTTCATTAAAAGGACACCCATGCAACTTTTCAGATGGATGCTTTATGACTATAGAGGAGATTGCCCCCCTCTTGCTAGACAGCCGCATACCTAATAAAACTGAGGCAAGAATGCTTGAAATCCTTGGTTATTTGAGCTTTCATCACTTTCCGCACACACAGGTGCCGCTTCCAGTCTCCAGCCTGCAGCACGTCACTGAAGAGGCTGCCTTGAATGGTATTGTTGGGCAGGAGTGTTTCAAAATCACTAAAAGACCTGAGGAAAGATCTGAATTCCATGATCTCATATTCTGGAGCGCAGGGATCTCTCCACCTGACGTTGAGAAAGCTAGAGAAAAGATGTACGAGGCTGTGAGGAGGGTGATCTCAACAGGTGATGCTTACCTCTGTGGAGACGAAATAAAAGAACAATTTGCCAACTCTCCAGCTTTCAATGAATCAGCTTCTTCCTATGGCAATTTCAGGTTCTCCTTCCCATTGGCTTATCTTCTGGATCTATACAAGGCTCAGCACTGTGATGGTGAAGAACCACAGCTGAGGATTCTGGGTACTGAACTCCACAAACAGGAGATCGCCCATTACATTGTAGTGCACAGTCCTCATACCAATAAGTATGGTGATCTTCCCATAGTGCCTAGCAGTCCTGAATACCTTGTCTACCGAGATGGAGAAACATTGTACTGGAGACCAGAGTCCACCTCTGTCAAACTGACAGTAAAAATATCTGAACATGGTCAGGTCCAAAATGGATGGCTCCAGTATTGTGTGTGGAACCAGCTGATATTTGCTTTTCATCTCCCTGATGGTGGTCAGCTGGACATCCCTAGAGTCCAACTTGTGCACCAGGACCACCTGACCTCCTGCGAGGGATGTAAGCCACGTTTGGGATATAACTACCTGACAAAGGAGGAGGCAGAGGAGGTTATCCAGGGACTGAGGCAGCAATACAATCTGCATGAAGCAGAACCAGTTCTGTGATGAGACCAGTTTGTGGTACCATTTCCACATATATTACTACTTATACATCAGCATTATTAATCATGGGCCATAATTTCAGGGATTTTGTTGATTGTAACTATTACCATTTTCAGATATATCACTTATACGTATAGATCTGCTTTATTAATCATGTGATGGTGTTTTCAGGGATTTTGTTTACTGCTACCTTTACCATTTTTACATATATTACTACTTATACATCTGCCGTATTAGTCGTGGTTTCAGTGATTTTGTGAACTGCTACTTCTTTTCAATAAAATTAAATAAGATGCTTTGAGGAAATTGTAAAGAAGAAGTGTTGTCTGATATTATTATTTGTAGACACTTGCCGTAGAAACTGATATCCAGGATTGCTTTGATTGCCTGAGGGTTAGAAGGATATGAGAATATTTCCATGCCATCATTGTGGCTCCATGTATAGCCGGGATTAACAAGATTATTTGTTTTAGCCAGATTACTTTATGTCATAAATATTAATAGTTTATGTGCTGATAACACGGTGTTTGAAGTGACCGGTACCAACGTTTTCTGGAAGGCCATGGATTACAGTGCCCGGGTTTTGCTAAGTAATAAAGGGGGTGATTCACAAAGCAGCACTATGCTGTAACACGTGGATTTAAGGTGACCATACATCTAGCAACTGGGAGGCCGATCGACCATCCAATTCAATAATTATTATCAAATTGGATGAGAATCGGTGCTGCCAAGTGCATGCCTGATCAAGTATGGCTGGCTGGTGGAGCCCATTTGGGTAATCATAATTTAAGTTGGTATGGTGAGTTTAAGCCATTTTTAGCTTAACTCAGGTGATAAAATTAACTAGTTCAGCAACGATGAGAACCAAATGTAAACATCACAAACAGAAATTTTAGGCAGATCAGATTGTCCAAATGATGGTGCTATTATGGAAGAAAAGTTACCTACAGATGTACTGCACTAGTTGGCTGGAATGCTTTAATCCTCACTTGTTAGCAAGCTGCTCCTGTGTGGACAGATCACAGACAAATCATTCCAGCCCCCAGCCTATGTCACATGGCTCTACAAGCGAGGGGAGGGGGGAGAGGCGGGAGGGAGAGAAACACTGTGTGTATAATTCCTTATCTGAGTAGCTAAGCATTGCTGATGACCAGAGCTTGTATTTTACAGACAGGTAGTTTTGAATCAGGATAATACCATTTATTAGATAATTTAAATGAAAAACAGTAAGTATTCAGCTAGTAAGTCTTCTTCAGACTCTATTCCTGTTGGATGACAATGTTAGAACATACCAGCTCTGCTCTTTACTTCTGTCCTGAAGTCAGAGGTGTCCCCTCCACAGGAGAGAGAAGCAACACATGAAAGGTGAGCAGAGCCATTCCAGTCATCCTTTTCTGTCCTTGTGAGCCAATCACACCCCCAGAGCTACTGGCTCACAGACCAGGCCCAGACTGCTGATCTAATGGCCCATACTCACGAGGGACTTTTGTCGCCTCAACACGCAGCGCGCGCGTGTTGCGGCGACAGGTCGCCCGTGAGTATGGGCCGTCGCACGCCCGCGCGCCCCCGAACTGTCGCCCGTCGCTATGTCGCCATGCGATTGAAACTTTCAATCGCATGGCGACAGTCGCCGCTGCCCCCCCGCCGCAACTGTCGCTAGTCCGCGTGAGTACGCGGACTAGCGACAGCAACCTCCATTGAGGTTCACAGACCTTCCGGCGGGGGGAGGAGGAACGTCAGCGACAGCTTCCGCCTTGCCGCTGGTCCCTCTTCCGCATGTGTACGCGGAGGGACCTGGCGAGAAGCTGTCGCCGGCCTGTCGCCCACACGCTCACGTGTGCTGGCGACAGGCGAGTTTTGCAGCCCGTGAGTACGGGCCTTTAGAGGCTTGTAATGGAAGCTGCACAGTGCCACCTCTTCCCCCTGTGGACTCGCGAACCCAAACTACACCCCAGTATAGGTGGTCAGGTATGTATGTCCGTAGTATAGGGAGCCAGCTGTAGGAGTCCCCCAGTATAGATAGCTAGCAATAGGTGCTCCCAGTATAGGTTAGCTAGGTATAAATGCAGCCAGTATAGGTAAGCTAGGTATAGGTGCAGCCAGTACATAGTAGATAGCTAGGTATAGGTGCCTTCAGTATAGGCAGCTAGGTATAAGTACAGCCAGTATATAGTAGATAGCTAGGTGTAGGTGCAGCCAGTATAGGTTAGGTATAGTGCATCCTGTGTAGGTAACCAGGTATAGGTGTCTTTAGTATAGGTAACTAGGTATAGGTGCATCCCGTATAGGTGCAGCCGGTCTCGGTAGCTAGGTATTGGTGCCTTCAGTATAGATAGCTAGGCATAGGTGCAGCAAGTATAGCTAGCTAGGTATAGGTACAGCCAATGTATAGTAGATAGCTAGGTATAGGTGTAGCCAGTATCGGTAGCTAGGTATAGGTGCCTTCAGTATAGATAGCTAGGTATAGGTGCAGCCAGTATCGGTAGCTAGGTATAGGTGCCTTCAGTATAGATAGCTAGGTATAGGTGCCTTCAGTATAGATAGCTAGGTATAGGTGCAGCCAGTATAGGTAGCTAGGTATAGGTGCAGCCAGTGTATAGTAGATAGCTAGGTATAGGTGCATCCTGTATATGTAGATAGGTATAGGTGCAGCCAGTATAGGTAGCTAGGTATAGGTGCAGCCAGTATATAGTAGATAGATAGGTATAAGTGCAGCCAGTATAGGTTAGCTAGGCATAGGTACAGCCAGAATAGGTAGCTAGGTATAGGTGCAGCCAGTATAGGTTAGCTAGGCATAGGTACAGCCAGTATAGGTAGCTAGGCATAGGTACAGCCAGAATAGGTAGCTAGGTATAGGTGCAGCCAGTATAGGTAGCTAGGCATAGGTACAGCCAGTATAGGTAGCTAGGCATAGGTACAGCCAGAATAGGTAGCTAGGTATAGGTGCAGCCAGTATAGGTTAGCTAGGCATAGGTACAGCCAGTATAGGTAGCTAGGCATAGGTACAGCCAGAATAGGTAGCTAGGTATAGGTGCAGCCAGTATAGGTAGCTAGGCATAGGTACAGCCAGAATAGGTAGCTAGGTATAGGTGCAGCCAGTATAGGTAGCTAGGCATAGGTACAGCCAGTATAGGTAGATAGGTATAGGTACAGCCAGTATAGGTAGATAGGTATAGGTACAGCCAGTATAGGTAGATAGGTATAGGTACAGCCAGTATAGGTAGATAGGTATAGGTGCAGCCAGTATTGGTAGCTAGGTATAGGTGCAGCCAGTATATAGTAGATAGCTAGGTATAGGTGCAGCCAGTATATAGTAGATAGATAGGTATAGGTGCAGCCAGTATATAGTAGATAGCTAGGTATAGGTGCAGCCAGTATATAGTAGATAGCCAGGTATAGGTGCAGCCAGTATAGGTTAGCTAGGCATAGGTCCCCCGTATAGGTGTGTGTGTGTGTGTGGGGGGGGGGGGGCGGCCACATTGGGACTCAGCCGCAGGGAGAGTAGCTTGACTTCTCCCTCCCTCTCCCCGGGGCTCCCCTCTGTGCTCCTCCCTCCTCGATCAGCAGAGTAAGTGCAGCGGAAGACTGTAGAAGCAACTCATCTCCCTTCCTGCTCAAAGTGCGCTCACAAGCCGCTGATCTCTTCTGCCCTCTCTGCATAGCCGCTTCCTGATTAGCAGGAAGTAGAGAGAGTAATAAGCGGCTATGCAGAGCAAGCAGAGGAGATCAGCAGCAAGTGAGCAGATTGGAGCGGGAAGGTAGATGAGGCGCTACTAGTCTTCTGCTGTGCTTACTCTACCGACTGAGGAGAGGGGAGCACACAGGAGGGGTAGCAATAGGGGGTGCAGAGGTAGCGACCACATCGGGGCCCTTGGACCAGAGGGCCCTGAAGGGTCCACCCTCTTTCACAGTATTATTTCTCTGTTGGTCCTGTGCTGGGAATAATCGCTTCTATAGATGCTTTGAATAGTAGTAATCCTTAACACACTGTTCCCCATCCCCTTCTTGAAATTCTGGCACTGTGGTTGTCCTTAATTGCTTTTGGTGCACCGTATCAATTCTTATGTATTGAGTGCTTGGGGGGGGGGGGCATGTAAAACCTGCACTGGGTTCCACAGCTCCTTAGCTATGCCACTGGGAGCACAGAGGGGAGCCCTGGGGAGAGGGAGGGAGAGGTTTGGCCCCTCCCCATGTGGCCATGGCTCCCACCTCCATCACTGCATCCTCCTTACAACACCCCGGGCTGAGTATGACCTACATCTGCGCAGTAACAGGGAGAAGGTGATGGATGGGTTTTTCCTTCATACATAAGTGGGTCTGTGCTGCTGCACAGGCGTGGTCCATATATGTGCCTGCACTGTGCTGCCTCACTGGTACATGGACGGGAGCAAGGCCACAAAGAAGAAGTGACCATCAGTGGGATGAATGACCATCAGAGAAGTCTCTAAATTATCCAGAGACTTCCCTCTGCTGAGATAAGTGTCTAACTTTACTGTTTTTTAGACAGCTTTGCTTTAAAGAAAAACTATCGATTACCATGTTTTTTTCAATTAAAGGGGCACTATGGCGAACATTTTTAAAATTTAAAATATATGCAAACATATACAAATAAGAAGTACATTTTTTTCTAGAGTAAAATGAGCCATAAATGACTTTTCTCCTATGTTGCTGTCACTTACAGTAGGTTGTAGAAATCTGACAGAAGCGACAGGTTTTGGACTAGTCCATCTCTTCATTGAGGATTCTCAGGGATTTATTTATTTTCAAAAGCACTTAGTGAATGGCAGTTGCTCTGTCCAACTGCAAAAAAACTGTAGCGAGGAGGGAAGCCGACCAGTATCATTGTTTAAATCCTTTTCAGGGAATAGCTTTATAAACAATAAAAGCCTTGCTGAGAATCCCCTATGAAGAGATGGACTAGTCCAAAACCTGTCGCTTCTGTTAGATTTCTACTACCTACTGTAAGTGACAGCAACATAGGAGAAAAGTAATTTATGGCTCATTTTACTCTGTAAAAAATGTACGTCTTATTTGATTGTTTGCACATATTTTAAATTTTACAGTTTTTCACGATAGTGCCCCTTTAAGATACTGAGGAGGACGCCTTGAAAGATATTGTTTGGCAGGGGTGTTTTAGAATAACTAAAAGTTCTGAGGAAAGACCTGCATACCATGACCTCATATTCTGGAGCGCAGGGATCTCTTCACCTGACATTGAGAAGGCTCGAAAAGAGATGTACAAGGCTGTGAGGAGGGTGATTACACCAGGTGATGCTCGCAAATTTGAAGGAGAATTAACCTTCCTGGCGGTAAGTCCGAGCTGAGCTCGGGCTATGCCGCCGGAAGGCACCGCTCAGGCCCCGCTGGACCGATTTGCATAAATTTTTTTTTTGCTACACGCAGCTAGCTGCGTGTGCAATGCGATCGCCGCCGCTGCCCGCCGATCCGCCGCTATTCATCGCGCCGCGGCCGCCCCCCCCCCCCAGACCCCGTGCGCTGCCTGGCTAATCAGTGCCAGGCAGCGCTGTGGGGTGGATCGGAGTCCCCTTTGACGTCACAACGTCGATGACGTCGGTGACGTCATCCCGCCTGTCGCCATGGCGATGGGGGAAGCCCTCCAGGAGATCCCGTTCTTCGAACGGGATCTCCTGATCTCCGATCGCCGGAGCGTAGCGACTTAGTCTCGCTACATGAAAAAGAAAAACATTTTTTTGAAAAAAGGATTTGCTGCCCCCTGGCGGATTTTTAGCAAACCGCCAGGAGGGTTAAAAGAACAATTTGCCACCTCTACAGCTTTCGATTAAAACATTTCTCGCTATGGTAATTGCAGGTTCTCCTTCCCATTGTCTTATCTTCTTTCAATGTGCAAGACTCAGCACTGTGGTGGTAGAGAACCACAGCTGAGGATTCTGGGTACTAACATCTTTCGAAATGAGATTGCCCATTACATTGTAGTGCACAGTCCTCATTCCAATAAGTATGATCATTTTCCCATGATGCCGACCATCCAAACTAGCAGCTCTAAACCTCTTCCCTTTGTCTACCAAGATGGAGAAACATTGTACTGGAGACCAGAGTCCACCTCAAAAGCTCTGAAGGTGAAGATATCTAAAGATTGCCTTGTCCGAAAAGAATGCTACGAGCCTACGAGCCTTGTCCCCTGTTTACATACACTGGTTCCTGCAATCATCTTAGGGACTTACACTGTGTGGAACCATCTGATATTTGCTTTTCATCTCCCTGATGGTGGTCAGCTGAAGATCCCTAGAAGCCAACTTCGAGGCCACCTGACCTCCTGCTGGAGAGACAAGCCATATTTGGGAAAAGCTGTGTGAATAACCGAAAAGTGATTATCCAGAACATGAAACAATGGCAATAGAAAACTCCACAAAATTAAACCTGTTTTGTGATGACACCAGTTTGTGGTACCATTTTCAAATGTATTAACCCTTAGATTGCTGCAGACAGATGCCTGTAGGTGTTCTGTTTTCACATCCATATGCCACGGACATCTAAAAGTTGGTTAATACAAAACTACTTCCACCTGCAGCAGACGTCTATAGGCTGTTTTGTGTACCCATATTCCTGTGCCACGGAAGGCTAAAAGGTGTTTTGTACAAAGTTTTGGCTCAGTGGTAACTTTCTCCTCTACCTAAAATATGCAAATAATTCTAAGTTGATGCAGAAATACGCAAATGTTACTGGAAATCTATGCAGAGCGAATATGGACCAGTGAGGTGCTTTCACTACGAGATCTGATTAGTCCATTTTACAATAGGTTTTCATAATGATTAGTATAATTTGTATCATAATAATTAACATATTTCTCAATCATCTCAAATTAATTTGCACCTCAATAACAATTCCTACTGACTAATGTAGAGGTGGGCAAGACATTTCACAAACGCAATACAAATATAGCTGGAACTGGCGTTTCACTTATATAAAAAAAAAGCTGCCAGTCTAAGTGTTCATTACAGTAATCGTGTGATGGAGATTTTAGTGATTAGTGTTGTTGACTGCGCCTTTTTTTATTCAATGAAATGAAACAAGATGTTTAGAGGTAATTGTATAGAAGTTTGTCTGAGTCCGAAATAATGATTATTTGTAGACAATTGCAGTAGAAACTGATATACAGGATTTCTTTGATTAGAAGGAAACCAGAATATTGTTCAGAAATATTAATTTTAGCTCCAGCTATAGCTGAGATTGACTAGATTCTTTTTTTAGCCAGATTACTTTATTGATATGTGATCAATCAGATCAGGTGTTTCTGACATTATTGTCAGATCTGACAAGATTAGCTGCATGCTTGTTTCTAATGTAAGTCAGGCACTACTGCAGCCAAATAGATCAGCAGGGCTGCCAGGCAACTGGTATTGTTTAAAAGGATATAAATATGGCAGCCTCCATATATCGCTCACTACGGTTGTCCTTTAAAGGAATCGTTAGGCAAAAAAATTAAAAAATCAGCGTTACTCCCCTGGGGCTTTCTCCAGCCCCTTGCAGCCGACTTTCCCACGCTGACCGCTCCGCTCTGCACCGCCGTCCCGGGCTCCCTGCACGCTGTTCAGGCTGACCTCGAGGTCGTCCTTACTGCGCCTGTGTGAAGCGCCGCTGTCAGTCATGGACACGTTTCCTGCGGCACACTGCGCAGTACGCTGCGGACAAGGTGGCCATGATTGACAGCGGCGCTTCACACAGGCGCAGTAAGGACGACCTCGAGGTTGTCCTCTGCACCGTGGAGAGAACCTGAAATGGCGGCGGTGAGCGGAGCGGTCAGTGCGGGACAGTCGGCTGCAAGGGACTGGAGAAAGCCCCAGGTGAGTAAAGCTGATTTTTTTTATTTTTTGCCTGATGATTCCTTTAAGTAACAAAGGAGGTGATTCACAAAGGAACCTCATGCTTTAACACGTGGATTTACACAGGTTATTCTATGTACTGACAGCATGTAACGTGTTACTGCTCACATCTTCACCGCTGTCACTATATAACACGTGACATAACAACAAGGGAGAACTTTCTGCTTGCACATGCTTTAATCTCCTCAGCCACCCATTATTACATGTGTTATCTGGTGACATAATTAAAGTGGGATTATCCTTCCAAGACTAAAATTTCAGTAGCTAATTAGTTACATAAAAGAACATTTGAAAGCATTTCCCAGTGGTCCCTGTGTGTAAAAGGTCATCAAATTTACTGACGATACCACCATTGTTGGCCTCATAAGAAAGGGTAATGAGCAGGCCTACCGAGACGAGGTGGATAGAATCTGCCACTGGTGCAGAGCGAACAAGCTAGTGCTCAATACCACCAAAACTGTGGAGATGGTCATTGACTTCAGAAGGCAGAGTACGACCCCGCACCCAATTCTCATTGATGGTGCTGAAGTTGAAGTCGTTTCCAGCGTCCGACTCCTGGGCACAACCATATCTGATGACCTGAGCTGGAAGATGAACACCATCACAACCCAAAAGAAGGCCCAGCAGAGACTCTTCTTCCTGCGCCAACTAAAGAAGTTTGGTATGGCCCAAGAACTCCTTAAATCCTTCTACTCCGCCACCATAGAGTCTGTCCTCTGCACCTCAATACTTGTATGGTACGCTGGCGCCACCGCCAGCGACAGATACAAAATTCAGAGGGTCATCAGATCAGCGGAGAAAATAATCGGGAAACCCCTCCCCCCCCTGGAGCTCATCCACAACTCTAGGTTGTGCTCTAGAGCAGCAAAGATTTCCAATGACCCATCACACCCAGGTCATCGTTTCTTCCAACGGCTCCCATCTGGTCGGAGGTTCCGGGCCCTCCCCACCAAGACATCAAGGCACAGAGACACTTTTTTCCCCACAGCGGTGAAACTCTTGAACTCCCTATAAATCCCATGGTGCTCCCCTCACACTTGTATTTAGCCATGGCACGAGAGGGTTAGTGTGCTGGGATCTTTCTGAGCACGTGTTTTTTGCTTCTTGCTGTGATACTGCCTCACAGCAGTATCTGCTGTAACTTGATGTTTGTACACTGTTTGTGTTGTTATGTTTATGTCTCTGCTGTAACTTTGCCCTGTGATGCTAAAACCAATTCCGGGCATGACCCAGTCATGCTTGGCGAAATAAATGATTCTGATTCTGATTCTGAAAAAATGTTTACTTTCACTGCAGAGAGAAGTACAGGCGTGGCTATCTCTGGCTAATTTGTAAATGTAATCAGTGCTGGCCAGAAGACACTCTCTGCCTGTGCCTTCACTCTGCTCCCCCTCCTCCCCTGCCGAATAGACACATCGCCCTGGAAACAACTGAGCCACTTCAGCAGAGGAAGGAGGGGGGCAGAGTGAAGACACAGGCAGAGAGAGAGAGAGATTCTTGCCAGTAATGATTACATTACAAACAAAGGAACACTATCAAACCAAGTGTTCTAAAATGACAATGTACAAATAATGTCTACGTAGCTGTGTAAACATTTTCCTACTTTTCATGTTTAATATCAGAGTTAAAAGCTTTAATTCATTGTGTGTAGGATTTAGCTCTATTGGGACAAATCATTTGCAGAAGGGGTGTGTGCTTCAATGCACAGCCAGTGTTGTTGTTTTTTGTATATCAGACTACAGAGTAGTTTTCTCTGAAAAAAAGTATGAAAAGCTGTGGCGTCACAGATAATTACAAATGTTTATAACAAGTCACATTTCCTCCGCTCTCTGCAGACAGTTCAGTCAGAGACAGGGAGCTGCTGAGAGCTTTCTCTCACACACAGGATTATCAGATGCACTGTGGGGGAATTCCCCCTCCCCTCATGGTTCACTCTGCCCCTCTGACTGCCGTCAGTTCAGAGTGAAAGGAATTTGATATAGTAAACAAAAGAGATAAGCAAGTAAAATGTATACATCATTATTTACAAGGACTTCAGGAACTTTCTCAATACCAGGTTAAAGGATACCCGAAGTGACATGTGACATGATGAGATAGACATGGGTATGTACAGTGCCTAGCACACAAATAACTATGCTGTGTTCCTTTTTTTCTTTCTCTGCCTGAAAGAGTAAACAAGTAGTTTGACCCAGCACTCTCAATGGAGACAAGCGTGCTTTAGCTGATCAGAACTTGTTGCTCATCAAGTTCAAAAGTAGCAAAAAAGAAATATCAGCAGCACCGCTACAGTGAAAAAGATAGCTCTTTTATTTGTGCAATAAAATCATGTAGCAAAGATAGAGCTGGAGGCAACTACAGCCCGCTGTTTCGAAGCGACATGCTTCTTCTTCAAGTTGCAAGCTCATAAAGACAAACAGTGTTCTCATACTTCCTTAAATATGGCCACACATTCAAATGTCAGCCAATCCACAAATAAGACTTGAGAAAAGACCAATCGAAGCAGACCAAAAGAGTAGGGGACCTGATGGGGAACTTCAGTACACAGGAAGTACAACCCACAAGTGACCTCACAGTCAGAAAACACTACCATAAGAAAAACGGCTGCTAAACCACACCCAAAAGGAAAAAACGGACCTGATGGGGAACTGCCATATACGCGTAAAAAATCACATGATGCGTAAAAATGTACGCATAAACCCCAAACGCGTAAACGCATGAAAACAGCACGCTAAAGGCATCCGCCATGAATGCCAACAAGAAAACACGTAAAAAGCGTAAAAATATATGCGAAAGGTCTAAGAACGCGTAGAAAAATAACACGTAAAAACCTCTGAATAAATGCCAACAAAGCGTACACGTAAAAAATTGGGAGTGGCGTATGAACATACGCTAATAGTTAGAAAAAACTGTGCATAACGTTACATGTAAAAAACAAAAGACAAAAACCAATAAAAAGTACAAATGCAAAAAAGTGTACAAATATTGATATGCTCTGATTGGTCATCGCTCATGCATAAAAATAAAGAACCTTAATCACATAGAATATAGAAGAGTACAGGAACAACCTTAAGAAAATGTTATCTCAGAATATAAATACTAGATACATCCCATAAATTGTTCCAAAAATTGCTGAAAAAACCTAAACCTATATAACTGGTGCTGATAGCCACCCAGATCCAAGTCCTCTTAAATACAAAACGATAAATCGTACTCCCTATTTAAACCTCCTCGACCTACAGTTCCTAAACGTCTAATCCATCCTGCTTCACATTTCAATAATGCTTTCAATCTATCCCCACCACGTAATGTCCTAGGTACACTATCAATGACCTGTATCCTAAGTTGTGACACTGAATGTCGAGACTCGACAAAATGGGACGACACTGCTTGTTCTCGATTCTGTCCGCGTATCGCACACTTGTGTGATGAAAGACGTACACGTAAAGGTTGTGTCGTCATGCCAACATAAGCTAAGCCACAAGGGCATTTTATAAGGTATACTATATATGTTGAATCACAAGAATAGCGTCCACGGATCTTAAATTCAGTTCCCAAAAATGGGTGATTAAAACTATCACCTTTGACAATATGGCTACAAGCCACTTCTGTCCTTTAAAAGACCTCCCACAATTAGAGACAAAATGGGACGAGACAAGTATGGGACAACACCTGTAGTTACTGACTCGGCGAGCAGATTTGGCACTTATCCATGTTTAAGTTGCCATGCTTGTAGCCATATTGTCAAAGGTGATAGTTTTAATCACCCATTTTTGGGAACTGAATTTAAGATCCGTGGACGCTATTCTTGTGATTCAACATATATAGTATACCTTATAAAATGCCCTTGTGGCTTAGCTTATGTTGGCATGACGACACAACCTTTACGTGTACGTCTTTCATCACACAAGTGTGCGATACGCGGACAGAATCGAGAACAAGCAGTGTCGTCCCATTTTGTCGAGTCTCGACATTCAGTGTCACAACTTAGGATACAGGTCATTGATAGTGTACCTAGGACATTACGTGGTGGGGATAGATTGAAAGCATTACTGAAATGTGAAGCAGGATGGATTAGACGTTTAGGAACTGTAGGTCGAGGAGGTTTAAATAGGGAGTACGATTTATCGTTTTGTATTTAAGAGGACTTGGATCTGGGTGGCTATCAGCACCAGTTATATAGGTTTAGGTTTTTTCAGCAATTTTTGGAACAATTTATGGGATGTATCTAGTATTTATATTCTGAGATAACATTTTCTTAAGGTTGTTCCTGTACTCTTCTATATTCTATGTGATTAAGGTTCTTTATTTTTATGCATGAGCGATGACCAATCAGAGCATATCAATATTTGTACACTTTTTTGCATTTGTACTTTTTTATTGGTTTTTGTCTTTTGTTTTTTACATGTAACGTTATGCACAGTTTTTTCTAACTATTAGCGTATGTTTATACGCCACTCCCAATTTTTTACGCGTACGCTTTGTTGGCATTTATTCAGAGGTTTTTACGCGTTATTTTTCTACGCGTTCTTAGACCTTTCGCGTATATTTTTACGCTTTTTACGCGTTTTCTTGTTGGCATTCATGGCGGATGCCTTTAGCGTGCTGTTTTCATGCGTTTACGCGTTTGGGGTTTATGCGTACATTTTTACGCATCATGTGATTTTTTACGCGTATATGGCAGTTCCCCATCAGGTCCGTTTTTTCCTTTTGGGTGTGGTTTAGCAGCCGTTTTTCTTATGGGAGTGTTTTCTGACTGTGAGGTCACTTGTGGGTTGTACTTCCTGTGTACTGAAGTTCCCCATCAGGTCCCCTATTCTTTTGGTCTGCTCCGATTGGTCTTTTCTCAAGTCTTATTTGTGCATTGGCTGACATTTGAATGTGTGGCCATATTTAAGGAAGTATGAGAACACTGTTTGTCTTTATGAGCTTGCAACTTGAAGAAGAAGCATGTCGCTTCGAAACAGCGGGCTGTAGTTGCCTCCAGCTCTATCTTTGCTACATGATTTTATTGCACAAATAAAAGAGCTATCTTTTTCACTGTAGCGGTGCTGCTGATATTTCTTTTCTGCCTGAAAGAGTTAAATATCAGGTATGTAAATGGCTGACTCAGTCCTGACTCAAACAGGAAGTGACTACAGTGTGACCCTCACTGATAAGAAATTCCAACTATAAAACACTTTCCTAGCAGAAAAAGGCTCCTGAGAGCAAGAACAAGGTAAAAAGGGGGATTTCTTATCAGTGAGGGTCACACTGTAGTCACTTCCTGTCTGAGTCAGGACTGAGTCAGCCACCTACATACCTGATATTTAACTCTTTCAGGCAGAGAAAGAAAAAAAATGAACACAGCATACTTATTTGTGTGCTAGGCACTGTACATACACATGTCTATCTCATCATGTCACGTCACTTCGGGTATCCTTTAAAAAAAACTTGTTGACCGATAGTGTTCCTTTAATGCTTTCAAATTATATTTTTTATGTACCTAAGAGTGGTTACTGATTTTTTTGTATTTAATATTTGCAATGCCCAAAGAAAATTAGGTTAACATGCATTTTTGTTAGTGAAGGTGGCTATGGATTTTAAAGCTACCTGTATGAAAAAAATATATATATCAAAGTTAGATACATGCCTCAGTAGAGGGAAGCCTGATGTGTATGACCATGGCTGCTCTGCTCAGGCGCAAGTATGGCCCGGATGTGCGCAGTAGCACAGCTTTTTCCTCCATGCATGAGTGACTTTGTGCTGTTGCGCAGGCATGTACTTGCACTTATGCAGTGCAGCTGTGCTCAGACATGGACGGGTCTGTGACTGCGAAGAAGAAGAGGGTCCCGGTGAGCAGTGGTGGGATGGATGACAATAAGGGAAGCCTCCGGATCATCCCCAGGCTTCCCTCTAATAATGATTAGTGGTAATGATTTGGGGTCTCGGCCTGACTTTATTGTATTATTGGCTAGTTATAGAATAGGTTACACCTGTATGAATCTGCCAGGTTCTTGCAATGTAAAACCCTCATTTACTTTAAGAACCACGGTTTCAGCAGAAGACTATATTCAGAGCTCTCCCTTAAAGAGAAACTCCGACCAAGAATTTAACTTTATCCCAATCAGTAGCTGATACCCCCTTTTACATGAGAAATCTATTCCTTTTCACAACAGACTATCAGGGGGACGCTGTGTTGCTGGAAGGGGGGGGGGGGTGCGAAGGGACAAGGAGCAGCACATGTGTGAGTTATGTCACATGGTAGGCGGGGGAGTGGCATGAACAATGGGGTCGGCGGGGGATCGGGTTGGGCATCAGGGCTGTGTTTGGTGCTGTACACATGCCTAATTGTCGGCTGAGGTGGTCATTATCATCTGCCTTAGCCGACTTAAAGAGACACTGAAGCTAAAGAAAATGTATGATATAATGATTGGTATGTGTAGTACAGCTAAGAAATAGAACATTAGGAGCAGAGACAGAAGTCTAATATTGTTTCCAGTACAGGAAGAGTTAAGAAACTCCAGTTGTTATCTATGCAAAAGAGCCATTGAGCTCCACGACTTTAAAATTGGCAGAAAGCTCTGTCTTCTGAAGCTTGTTATCTCTACTGACAGTCACTGTATCTTCTTTTTCATGCAGAAGACAGGCCAATAGTTCACTGCCCTGCTCTGTAAAATAATTTAGAATGCTGAGTAGTGTGTAAACTGCAAATATTAGAGAATGATGCAATGTTATAAAAAAACACTATGTAACTGAGAATAAAAATATGAGAATATTTTCTTTGCTACTAATGTTCTAATAATTATCCGTACTACACATACAATTCATTGTATCATCATTTTTTTTTCGTTTCAGTGTCTGTTGAAGTCAGTTGTGTTTATTTATTTATTTTATTTATTTATTGTATTTATAAAGCGCCAACATATTACGCAGCGCTGAATGAGGTTTTACTTCTGACAGAACTTAGCCTAGTTTAGTCATGCTGATTTCTGATTGTAATGTAACGCCAAGATCTGCAGTGATATTCACATTCTTACTTTGCTGCTGTAACAAAGAATGCTATAATTCTTATTGAAGACAATAAATTCTTATCCGCTCTGAGCATTCAAGGTCTGTGTAAAATCTGCTGAATGCTGTAAAGGACTCCAGAACTTATAAACACACAAATTGCGGTCACTGACTGCTGGTGCTGAACGTGGAGGTATTTACACAAGATACAAATAAATATACACCCGTCATAAATTAGGATCATCTGACAAATTTTATAGTAGAGCTATTTGATAATACATACACAGGTGAGTCAGCAATATATCAGATCATATATTCCCGCTATATCTACCCACGTACGTACTCCCAGATAAGACTTACATGTGGGTGTTTGCTCCTTGCCCTCATGATAGAGGTAACCCTCCTCTGCTCTCTATAAATAAGCTCACACACGCCTTACATCTCAGACACTTCAGGAAATGAGGGGAAAAAATATTGTTAATACAGCGAAAAAAATCTGAAAAAAGGGTGCCCAATAAATATCGTTAACAACATTAGGACATTAAAGTTTTGAAGTCTGTTATCGTTTTGGAAACTTGCAACATTATTGTTTTTGTCATATTATTTTGTTTGTATATACAGATTTTACAGTATCATATTATTTACAGTAACATATTATTGCTTCTCTGTGTAAAAGGCTGTTTCTGCAGGGGGAGTGGTTAGGGTTAGGCACCACCAGGGGGGTTGGTTGGTTAGGGTTAGGCACCACCCTGGGGGCGGTTAGGGTTAGGCAACACGGGGGGGTTAGGCACTACCAGGGGGGTGGTTAGGGTTAGGCACTACCAGGGGGGTGGTTAGGGTTAGGCACCTCCAGGGGGTGGTTAGGGTTAGGCAACGCCGGGGTGGGGGGTTATGGTTAGGCACCTGCAGGGGGTGGTTAGGGTTAGGTACTACTGTCAGAATTCTAGCGGTTTTATTTATGCAGGAAAAGCTGTCATATGTGTATGTTTAAGTTTTAATGTTATATGCAAACTTTTATTGTAAACTGTAAAGTTAGAGTACTTTTTTAATATATTGTTCTGAGACATCTCAGCATATTCCAGGCTGTGAAGCTTGTAAGATGATTCTAGTTACAAGAAGTGAAAACATTTTTTGTTTATGCTAAGAAGAATCTTTCAAATGTCAAGGTTATACAGCGCAGTATGTGCAGACAGAAAAGCAAGTTAAATACACATTACTGCAGCGATCTTATATATACATTTGCTCAATTATTACACATAAATATTATTAATATTAATAATCAATACCGTCCTTCCAAAGAAAGAAATAATGATTGTTAAAACCTATAATACAATGTATTACTTTGAAAGCTGGATTCCACCAGTGATAGATGAGACAGTGAAACATTCTCGTGAAATTGTTTTGGTTCTGGAGGATTGTTGACGTGGACATGATACAAGGCTGTCTAAGCTAGTTGAACACTGATAGCTGATAATGTACGCTATGTTTTGGGAACAGGCCTTATAAAATATAAAACAAATACAGGGTTTTCCAAATTAGTTAAAAATTATGAAACACTGACATCTGTCGGTGGAATTATTACATATATTTACTGATAAGAAAGGCAAATTTATAGAACAGGATTTTAAATTATTAAGATTTAATATGCAATTATATCTTATATGATTAATTGTTTTAATAAGAATTATATAATAAGCTTTATATTTAAATAAGTATATTAGAAGCCCTGTATGTTTCAGTAAGCCCTAAATTGCTGAAGACTGTTACAGGTCTGTGTTAAGTATCAACCTGACCAATCTAATGTCTGGGAAAGAACACACATTCCAAACTCATTAGCAGAAAGACACATTATCAGAAATGACATTGTTTAATGTTTTTGAACGTCCAAAGTCTGGGTCAAATAAGTCAACCAACAGACAAGATGGCTGGTGACGTCCATTTTTAATCAACTGCGTCAGAAATGACCTAAACAAAATGTCAAACACTCAACAATAATATTATGACTTAGGTATTCAAAACATGATAAAGCATTGACACACGGAAGCTTTAGCCAATCAGAACCTGGGATTCAGGGAAAGTCCAGATTAGGCAGCCATATTGCATCCAATCACTATAAAAGTAGGAGCTGAAAGCTCATAGTTTGCAGAAGCCCAACAATCTCCTGAGAAGACACATGAGGCAGAAGCTACCTTCCCACACGTGGTTCTAGATGCTGAAGAGATGACATAGAAGGGGTAATATGCTTAATATTCTGGTGACTTTATTAATTTTTCAGCCTTAAGTTCTGTTAAGATGTTAGCAAGAAGTTTTTTTAGAAACTATTTTTTATGCTATTTCTTTAAGAAGATTACTACAAGTTTTACACAGCTACTAGATACACAGCTATTGATACAGATGAGACTACGTTTGATCTTATTCTACATAACACAACTATTATATTCTTTTTTGAATGTACTTAGAAGATTGATGATCGCTTGGCTATAAAGCCTTGATGAGATGGAATACTGTTAGAAGGAAACACTACTTGGAACTGTTCATATTTTGTATTTATGCTGTATAAAAAGCAAATACAATTCTCTATATAAAATCCTATACTGAGTGCTCTGATTCATTTCAAGGTATACCGTCAATCTATAATTACTGTTATAGAGGGTTCAGACCCCACTATGCCAGATTTATATGATAGCAACGCTTTAAGGGCTGGTCCTTTACTGAGTTAGCAATCATGAAAAAGGCAAGAACCGCTCAGGTTTTTGACACTACCAGGGCGGTGGTTAGGGTTAGGCACCACCAGGGGGGTTAGGCACCTTCAAGGGGTGGTTAGGGTTAGGCAACACCAGGGGAGTGGTTAGTTTTAGGCACCGCCACGGAAGGGGTTCTGTGTGGGGGTAGGATTGGGTTAAGCTGTATTGTTGAATTACATAACGATTTTTAATGTTAATATCTTTTCACTATTATCTCCCGTCTGTTTTTTAAACTGTATTTACCATTAACCAAGTTTGTCAACAATGTTTATCATTATTAAGATTTTGTTATCCACCGGCGTCATTTAGTTATCCAGCCGGGCCCATTTTTCCTGGAGCCCCTTTTTTCATGCAGGCTCCTGAAGTTCCTGAGAACACTCATGATACTGTAGCTCCCAACTGCCTCTCTTTTGGAAGGACAGTCCCTCTTTGACACAGACAGATACAGAACATTTATATCGCTCTTTACTCCTGGCGGACTCAAAGCCTTAGAGCCACTAGGACGTGCTCTATAGGCAGTAGCAGTGTTAGGGAGTCTTGCCCAAGGTCTCCTAATGAATAGGTGCTGGCTTACTGAACAGGCAGAGCCAAGATACGAACCCTGGTCTCCTGTGTCAGAGGCAGAGCCCTTAACCATTACACCATGCAGCCACTGGGAACTCAATCCCTCTTTCTTCATCATTTGTCCCTCTTTCAGGACTGATGTGCTGTCCCTCTTTCTTATCTCAAACAGTTGGGAGGTATGACGATATAGAAGTGAGGGGATCTTCTACAGCACAGGTGTCAAACTCAAGGCCCGGGGGCTGAATGTGGCCCTTATTACCATTTTATGTGGTCCCTCAGAACTTCAAATGTGCATCATTGTAAACACTGAAAGAACAGCATACTGCCCTCCCATCCAGAGGCATAGGCAAATGCAGGAGGGGATTACAGCTGCTCAGAATCCCCCTCAGACCAGGGCCGGTGCAGTGTCTGGGGACAGGCACAAGTTGAGACACCAGAATATCTGCAGGCATCCTGCAGCTCACAGCACCGCCCCCTTTCTGTCCCTGCTACAGTTGACTTTAGATGTAGCAGCAGCGTGTGTACAGAGCATGGAGCAGCAGCGTGTGTACAGAGCATAGATAAGCAGCGTGTGTACAGAGCATGGAGCAGCAGCATGTGTACAGAGCATGGAGCAGCAGCGTGTGTACAGAGCATGGAGCAGTAGTGTGTGTACAGAGCATGGAGCAGCAGTGTGTGTACAGAGCATGGAGCAGCAGTGTGTGTGCAGAGCATGGAGCAGCAGCGTGTGTACAGAGCATGGAGCAGCAGTGTGTGTACAGAGCATGGAGCAGCAGCGTGTGTACAGAGCATGGAGCAGCAGCGTGTGTACAGAGCATGGAGCAGCAGCGTGTGTACAGAGCATGGAGCAGCAGCGTGTGTACAGAGCGTGGAGCAGCAGCGTGTGTACAGAGCGTGGAGCAGCAGCGTGTGTACAGAGCGTGGAGCAGCAGCGTGTGTACAGAGCATGGAGCAGCAGCGTGTGTACAGAGCATGGAGCAGCAGCGTGTGTACAGAGCATGGAGCAGCAGCGTGTGTACAGAGCATGGAGCAGCCGCGTGTGTACAGAGCATGGAGCAGCAGCGTGTGTACAGAGCATGGAGCAGCAGCGTGTGTACAGAGCATGGAGCAGCAGCGTGTGTACAGAGCATGGAGCAGCAGTATGTGTACAGAGCATGGAGCAGCAGCATGTGTACAGAGCATGGAGCAGCAGCGTGTGTACAGAGCATGGAGCAGCAGCGTGTGTACAGAGCATGGAGCAGCAGTGTGTGTACGGAGCATGGAGCAGCAGTGTGTGTACAGAGCATGGAGCAGCAGCGTGTGTACAGAGCATGGAACAGCAGTATGTGTACAGAGCATGGAGCAGCAGCATGTGTACAGAGCATGGAGCAGCAGTGTGTGTACAGAGCATGGAGCAGCAGCGTGTGTACAGAGCATGGATCAGCAGCGTGTGTACAGAGCATGGAGCAGCAGTGTGTGTACAGAGCATGAAGCAGCAGTGTGTGTACAGATCATGGAGCTGCAGCATGTGTACAGAGCATGGAGCAGCAGTGTGTGTACAGAGCATGGAGCAGCAGCTTGTGTACAGAGCATGGAGCAGTAGCATGTGTACAGAGCATAGAGCGGCAGCGTGTGTACAGAGCATGGGGCAGCAGCGTGTGTACAGAGCATGGAGCAGCAGTGTGTACAGAGCATGGAGCAGCAGCGTGTGTAAAGAGGACGGAGCAGCAGCAGTGTGTACAGAGCATGGAGCAGCAGCGTGTGTTCAGAGCATGGAGCTGCAGCATGTGTACAGAGCATGGAGCAGCAGCATGTGTACAGAGCATGGAGCAGCAGCGTGTGTACAGAGCATGGGGCAGCAGCGTGTGTACAGAGCATGGAGCAGCAGCAGTGTGTACAGAGCATGGAGCAGCAGCGTGTGTTCAGAGCATGGAGCTGCAGCATGTGTACAGAGCATGGAGCAGCAGCATGTGTACAGAGCATGGAGCAGCAGCGTGTGTACAGAGCATGGGGCAGCAACGTGTGTACAGAGCATGGAGCAGCGGCGTGTGTACAGAGCATGGAGCAGCGGCGTGTGTACAGAGCATGGAGCAGCGGTGTGTGTACAGAGCATGGAGCAGCGGCGTGTGTACAGAGCATGGAGCAGCGGCGTGTGTACAGAGCATGGAGCAGCAGTGTGTGTACAGAGCATGGAGCAGCAGCGTGTGTACAGAGCATGGAGCAGCAGCGTGTGTACAGAGCATGGAGCAGCAGCGTGTGTACAGAGCATGGAGCAGCAGCGTGTGTACAGAGCATGGAGCAGCAGTGTGTGCAGAGCATGGAGCAGCAGCGTGTGTACAGAGCATGGAGCAGCAGTGTGTAAACAGAGCATAGAGCAGCAGCGTGTGTACAGAGCATGGAGCAGCAGTGTGTGTACAGAGCATGGAGCAGCAGCGTGTGTAGAGAGCGTGGAGCAGCAGCGTGTGTACAGAGCGTGGAGCAGCAGCGTGTGTACAGAGCGTGGAGCAGCAGCGTGTGTACAGAGCATGGAGCAGCAGCGTGTGTACAGAGCATGGAGCAGCAGCGTGTGTACAGAGCATGGAGCAGCAGCGTGTGTACAGAGCATGGAGCAGCAGCGTGTGTACCGAGCATGGAGCAGCAGCGTGTGTACAGAGCATGGAGCAGCAGCGTGTGTACAGAGCATGGAGCAGCAGCATGTGTACAGAGCATGGAGCAGCAGCGTGTGTACAGAGCATGGAGCAGCAGCGTGTGTACAGAGCATGGAGCAGCAGCGTGTGTACAGAGCATGGAGCAGCAGCGTGTGTACAGAGCATGGAGCAGCAGCTGGTGTACAAAGCATGGAGCAGCAGCGTGTGTACAGAGCATGACACAGCAGCGTGTGTACAGAGCATGGCGCACCAGCGTGTGTACAGAGCATGGAGCCGCAGCGTGTGTAAAGAGCATGGTGCAGCAGCGTGTGTACAGAGCATGCAGCAGAAGCGTGTGTACAGAGCATGGCACAGCAGCATGTGTACAGAGCATGGAGTAGCAGCGTGTGTACAGAGCATGGAGCAGCAGCGTGTGTACAGAGCATGGAGCAGCAGCGTGTGTACAGAGCATGGAGCAGCAGTGTGTGTACAGAGTATGGAGCAGCAGCGTGTGTACAGAGCATGGAGCAGCAGCGTGTGTACGGAGCATGGAGCAGCAGCGTGTGTACGGAGCATGGAGCAGCAGCATGTGTACGGAGCATGGAGCAGCAGCGTGTATACGGAGCATGGAGCAGCAGCGTGTGTACGGAGCATGGAGCAGCAGCGTGTGTACGGAGCATGGAGCAGCAGTGTGTGTACGGAGCATGGAGCAGCGGCGTGCTTACAGAACATGGAGAAGCAGCGTGTGTACGGAGCATGGAGCAGCAGCGTGTGTACCGAGCATGGAGCAGCAGCGTGTGTACAGAGCATGGAGCAGCAGCGTGTGTACAGAGCATGGAGCAGCAGCGTGTGTACAGAGCATGGAGCAGCAGCGTGTGTACAGAGCATGAAGCAGCAGTGTGTGTACAGAGCATGGAGCAGCAGCGTGTGTACAGAGCATGGAGCAGCAGCATGTGTACAGAGCATGGAGCAACAGCGTGTGTACAGAGCATGGAGCAGCAGAGTGTGTACAGAGCATGGAGCAACAGCGTGTGTACAGAGCATGGAGCAGCAGCTGGTGTACAAAGCATGGAGCAGCAGTGTGTGTACAGAGCATGGAGCAGCGGCGTGCATACAGAACATGGAGAAGCAGCATGTGTACGGAGCATGGAGCAGCAGTGTGTGTACAGAGCATGGAGCAGCAGTGTGTGTACAGAGCATGGAGCAGTAGCGTGTGCAGTGGCGTACCTAGGGCATTTGGCACCCGGTGCTGGGTATTAAAAGACACCCCCCCCCCCTAAAAATGGGCGTGGCCACAACCTGCGGCGTGCTTCGCAGCAAAACAATGGGCGTGGTCATGATCATATGAGGGCGGTGCTAACTGTATTTTAAAGTATTAGCTAGTATAGTTGCCCCCAGTATAGCTGCCCCCAGTGGAGCTAGTATAGTTGCCCCCAGTATAGCTAGTTTAGTTGCCCCCAGTATAGCTAGTATGTTTGCCCCCAGTGTAGCTAGTATATTTGCCCCCAGTGTAGCTAGTATAGCTGCCCCCAGTATAGCTAGTATAGCTGCCCCCAGTATAGCTAGTATAGCTGCCCCCAGTATAGCTAGTATAGCTGCCCCCAGTATAGCTAGTATAGCTGCCCCCAGTATAGCTAGTATAGCTGCCCCCAGTATAGCTAGTATAGTTGCCCCCAGTATAGCTAGTATAGCTGCCCCAAGTATAGCTAGTTTAGTTGCCCCCAGTATAGCTAGTATAGCTGCCCCAAGTATAGGTAGTTTAGTTGCCCCCAGTATAGCTAGTTTAGCTGCCCCCAGTATAGCTAGTATAGCTGCCCCCAGTATAGCTAGTTTAGTTGCCCCCAGTATAGCTAGTATAGCTGCCCCCAGTATAGCTAGTATAGCTGCCCCCAGTATAGCTAGTATAGCTGCCCCCAGTATAGCTAGTATAGCTGCCCCCAGTATAGCTAGTATAGCTGCCCCCAGTATAGCTAGTATAGCTGCCCCCAGTATAGCTAGTTTAGTTGCCCCCAGTATAGCTAGTATAGCTGCCCCCAGTATAGCTGCCCCCAGTATAGCTAGTATAGCTGCCCCCAGTATAGCTAGTATAGCTGCCCCCAGTATAGCTGCCCCCAGTATAGCTAGTATAGCTGCCCCCAGTATAGCTGCCCCCAGTATAACTAGTATAGCTGCCCCCAGTATAGCTGCCCCCAGTATAGCTAGTTTAGTTGCCCCCAGTATATCTAGCTTAGTTGCCCCCAGTATAGCTGCCCCCCAGTATAGCTAGTATAGCTGCCCCCAGTATAGCTAGTATAGCTGCCCCCAGTATAGCTGGTATAGCTGCCCCCAGTATAGCTGGTATAGTTGCCTCCAGTATAGCTGGTATAGTTGCCCCCAGTATAGCTGGTATAGCTGCCCCCAGTATAGCTGGTATAGCTGCCCCCAGTATAGCTAGTATAGCTGCCCCCAGTATAGCTAGTATAGTTGCCCCCAATATAGCTAGTATAGCTGCCCCCAGTATAGCTAGTATAGCTGCCCCCAGTATAGCTGCCCCCAGTATAGCTAGTATAGTTGCCCCCAGTATAGCTAGTATAGTTGCCCCCAGTATAGCTAGTATAGCTGCCCCAAGTATAGCTAGTTTAGTTGCCCCCAGTATAGCTAGTATAGCTGCCCCCAGTATAGCTAGTATAGCTGCCCCCCAGTATAGCTAGTATAGCTGCCCCCAGTATAGCTAGTATAGCTGCCCCCAGTATAGCTGCCCCCAGTGGAGCTAGTATAGTTGCCCCCAGTATAGCTAGTTTAGTTGCCCCCAGTATAGCTAGTATGTTTGCCCCCAGTGTAGCTAGTTTATTTGCCCCCAGTGTAGCTAGTATAGCTGCCCCCAGTATAGCTAGTATAGCTGCCCCCAGTATAGCTAGTATAGCTGCCCCCAGTATAGCTAGTATAGCTGCCCCCAGTATAGCTAGTATAGCTGCCCCCAGTATAGCTAGTATAGTTGCCCCCAGTATAGCTGCCCCCAGTATAGCTAGTGTAGCTGCCCCAAGTATAGCTAGTTTAGTTGCCCCCAGTATAGCTAGTATAGCTGCCCCAAGTATAGCTAGTTTAGTTGCCCCCAGTATAGCTAGTTTAGCTGCCCCCAGTATAGCTAGTATAGCTGCCCCCAGTATAGCTGCCCCCAGTATAGCTGCCCCCAGTATAGCTAGTTTAGTTGCCCCCAGTATAGCTGCCCCCAGTATAGCTGCCCCCAGTATAGCTAGTATAGCTGCCCCCAGTATAGCTAGTTTAGTTGCCCCCAGTATAGCTAGTATAGCTGCCCCCAGTATAGCTGCCCCCAGTATAGCTAGTATAGCTGCCCCCAGTATAGCTAGTATAGCTGCCCCCAGTATAGCTAGTATAGCTGCCCCCAATATAGCTAGTATAGTATAGCTAGTTTAGTTGCCCCCAGTATAGCTGCCCCCAGTATAGCTGCCCCCAGTATAGCTAGTATAGCTGCCCCCAGTATAGCTAGTTTAGTTGCCCCCAGTATAGCTAGTATAGCTGCCCCCAGTATAGCTGCCCCCAGTATAGCTAGTTTAGTTGCCCCCAGTATAGCTAGTATAGCTGCCCCCAGTATAGCTGCCCCCAGTATAGCTAGTATAGCTGCCCCCAGTATAGCTAGTATAGCTGCCCCCAGTATAGCTAGTATAGCTGCCCCCAATATAGCTAGTATAGCTGCCCCCAGTATAGCTAGTATAGCTGCCCCCAGTATAGCTGCCCCCAGTATAGCTAGTATAGTTGCCCCCAGTATAGCTAGTATAGTTGCCCCCAGTATAGCTAGTATAGCTGCCCCAAGTATAGCTAGTTTAGTTGCCCCCAGTATAGCTAGTATAGCTGCCCCCAGTATAGCTAGTATAGCTGCCCCCAGTATAGCTGCCCCCCAGTATAGCTAGTATAGCTGCCCCCAGTATAGCTAGTATAGCTGCCCCCAGTATAGCTAGTATAGCTGCCCCCAGTATAGCTGCCCCCCAGTATAGCTAGTATAGCTGCCCCCAGTATAGCTAGTATAGCTGCCCCCAGTATAGCTAGTATAGCTGCCCCCAGTATAGCTGCCCCTAGTATAGCTGCCCCCAGTATAGCTGCCCCCAGTATAGCTAGTATAGCTGCCCCCAGTATAGCTGCCCCCAGTATAGCTAGTATAGCTGCCCCCAGTATAGCTAGTATAGCTGCCCCCAGTATAGCTAGTATAGCTGCCCCCAGTATAGCTGCCCCCCAGTATAGCTAGTATAGCTGCCCCCAGTATAGCTGCCCCCAGTATAGCTAGTATAGCTGTCCCCAGTATAGCTGCCCCCAGTATAGCTGCCCCCCAGTATAGCTAGTATAGCTGCCCCCAGTATAGCTAGTATAGCTGCCCCCAGTATAGCTGCCCCCAGTGGAGCTAGTATAGTTGCCCCCAGTATAGCTAGTTTAGTTGCCCCCAGTATAGCTAGTATGTTTGCCCCCAGTGTAGCTAGTATATTTGCCCCCAGTGTAGCTAGTATAGCTGCCCCCAGTATAGCTAGTATAGCTGCCCCCAGTATAGCTAGTATAGCTGCCCCCAGTATAGCTAGTATAGCTGCCCCCAGTATAGCTAGTATAGCTGCCCCCAGTATAGCTAGTATAGCTGCCCCAAGTATAGCTAGTTTAGTTGCCCCCAGTATAGCTAGTATAGCTGCCCCAAGTATAGCTAGTTTAGTTGCCCCCAGTATAGCTAGTTTAGCTGCCCCCAGTATAGCTAGTATAGCTGCCCCCAGTATAGCTGCCCCCAGTATAGCTGCCCCCAGTATAGCTAGTTTAGTTGCCCCCAGTATAGCTAGTATAGCTGCCCCCAGTATAGCTGCCCCCAGTATAGCTAGTATAGCTGCCCCCAGTATAGCTAGTTTAGTTGCCCCCAGTATAGCTAGTATAGCTGCCCCCAGTATAGCTGCCCCCAGTATAGCTAGTATAGCTGCCCCCAGTATAGCTAGTATAGCTGCCCCCAGTATAGCTGCCCCCAATATAGCTAGTATAGCTGCCCCCAGTATAGCTAGTAAAGCTGCCCCCAGTATAGCTGCCCCCAGTATAGCTAGTATAGTTGCCCCCAGTATAGCTAGTATAGTTGCCCCCAGTATAGCTAGTATAGCTGCCCCAAGTATAGCTAGTTTAGTTGCCCCCAGTATAGCTAGTATAGCTGCCCCCAGTATAGCTAGTATAGCTGCCCCCAGTATAGCTGCCCCCCAGTATAGCTAGTATAGCTGCCCCCAGTATAGCTAGTATAGCTGCCCCCAGTATAGCTAGTATAGCTGCCCCCAGTATAGCTAGTTTAGCTGCCCCCAGTATAGCTGCCCCCAGTATAGCTGCCCCCCAATATAGCTAGTATAGCTGCCCCCAGTATAGTTAGTATAGCTGCCCCCAGTATAGCTGCCCCCAGTATAGCTAGTATAGCTGCCCCCAGTATAGCTGCCCCCAGTATAGCTAGTATAGCTGCCCCCAGTATAGCTGCCCCCAGTATAGCTAGTATAGCTGCCCCCAGTATAGCTAGTATAGCTGCCCCCAGTATAGCTAGTATAGCTGCCCCCAGTATAGCTAGTATAGCTGCCCCCAGTATAGCTGCCCCCCAGTATAGCTAGTATAGCTGCCCCCAGTATAGCTAGTATAGCTGCCCCCAGTATAGCTAGTATAGCTGCTCCCAGTATAGCTAGTATAGCTGCCCCCAGTATAGCTGCCCCCAGTATAGCTGCCCCCCAGTATAGCTAGTATAGCTGCCCCCCAGTATAGCTAGTATAGCTGCCCCCAGTATAGCTAGTATAGCTGCCCCCAGTATAGCTAGTATAGCTGCCCCCAGTATAGCTAGTATAGCTGCTCCCAGTATAGCTAGTATAGCTGCCCCCAGTATAGCTGCCCCCAGTATAGCTGCCCCCCAGTATAGCTAGTATAGCTGCCCCCAGTATAGCTAGTATAGCTGCCCCCAGTATAGCTGCCCCCAGTATAGCTAGTATAGCTGCCCCCAGTATAGCTGCCCCCAGTATAGCTAGTATAGCTGCCCCCAGTATAGCTGCCCCCAGTATAGCTAGTATAGCTGCCCCCAGTATAGCTAGTATAGCTGCCCCCAGTATAGCTAGTATAGCTGCCCCCAGTATAGCTAGTTTAGTTGCCCCCAGTATAGCTGCCCCCCAGTATAGCTAGTATAGCTGCCCCCAGTATAGCTGCCCCCCAGTATAGCTAGTATAGCTGCCCCCAGTATAGCTAGTATAGCTGCCCCCAGTATAGCTAGTATAGCTGCCCCCCAGTATAGCTAGTATAGCTGCCCCCAGTATAGCTAGTATAGCTGCCCCCAGTATAGCTGCCCCCAGTATAGCTAGTATAGCTGCCCCCAGTATAGCTGCCCCCAGTATAGCTTAATAGTCGCTTAATGACCGACTGTAGCAGGTTTGAGGCCTCTGCCATTAACAGTGTAAGAATGGCAGCAGTTTCAATATTCCCAATGAAAATCAATAGGTGCATTTTGATTGGCTGTTGTAGCTCCACCTACTTTTCTGAATATTAATTCCAGTCACCCAGTGACCAACTGTGTCAAGTTTGAAAACCCTGCCATTACCAGTGTAAGAATGGCTGCAATTTATATTTTCTCATTCAAAAAGTTAAGTTGTTTTTGGCTCCACCCACTGTTTCTCCTTGACATACAGTCACTCAAAGACCAGTTTTATGAGCTTTGGGGTCTTTGGCATTAATAAGTTGCATTTTTCCATTGAAATTAAACAAATCTGATTGGCTATTTGCAGCCAGCCCCCGTTTCAAAATTTAAATCCCAGCCACCCAGTGACTGACTGTACCAGATTTGAGGCATTTGCCATTAACAGTGCAAGAATGGTAGCAATGTAAATATTCCCCTTGAAAATCAATAGGTGAATATTGATTGGCTGTTGTAGAATCCACCCACTTTCCTGAATATTAATCCCAGTCATGTCAGTGACCAACTGTGTGAAGTTTGAAAACCCTGCTAATAACAGAATGGCTGAAATCAATCTAACACATCTCATTGGCTGTTTGTGGCTCCGCCCCTTTAGTAAATTTAGACCCCAGTCACCCAATGACTGACTTTGAGGCCTCTGCCATTAACAGTGTAAGAATGGTAGCAATGTAAATATTCCCCTTGAAGAAATCAATAGGTGAATTTTGATTGGCTGTTGTAGGCTCCACCCACTTTCTAAATATTAATTATAGTCACACATTGGCCAACTGTGTCAAGTTTGGGAACCCTGCCATTAACAGTGTAAGAATGGTTGCAGTTTATATTTTTCCATGTAAAAAATGTAGTTGTTGGTGCCGCACACTTTTTCTAACCTTGACATACAGTCACTCAATTATCAAGTTTATAAGCTTTGGGGTCCTTGGTATCAATAATTTGTATATTCCCATTAAAATTACACAAATCTGATTGACTGTTTGTGGCTCTGCCCTCTTTCTGAATTTGAACCCCAGTCACCCAGTGATCAACTGTACCAGGTTTGGGGCATCTGCTATTAACAGTGTAAGAATGGCAGCAATTTAAATATTCCCCATGATAATCAACAGGTGAATTCTGATTGGCTGTTGTAGGCTTCACCCATTTTCCTGAATATTAATCCCATACACCCTTTGACCAACTGTACAAAGTTTGAGAAACCTGCCGTTAACAGGGTAAGAATGGCTGCAGTTTATATTTTCCCTGTGAAATTTGGTTTTGGCTCTGCCCACTTTTTGTAACCTTGACACACAGTCACTCAATGACCAAGTTTGTGAGCTTTCAGGATGCTGGCATCAAAAATGTGTGAATGGAAGCAGTTTATCCAGCAAGGAAATCTGATTGGCTGTTTGTGGCCCCGCCTCTTTAGTGAATTTGGACCCCAGTCACCCAATGACCGACTGTAGCAAGTCTGAAGCCTCTGCCATTAACAGTGTAAGAATGGCAGCAGTTTCAATGTTCCCCGTGAAAATCAAGAGGGGAATTTTGATTGGTTGTTGTAGGCTCCACCCACTTTCCTGAATCTTAAAGCGGTTTAACACCCAGCATTACAACTTTGCTTTAAAAGATTGCTTACAGCTTACAAACTATTATGCCAGATTTTTTTTTAAGCAGAAATTCACTGAATGGGTTAAACATGACATTTTAGTGTTGGATTCAACTAGGAATCCGCATCCGTTCTTATCTTTTAGTTACAAATGTATCTTTATTTGTTATACAAATAGACCTTTGAAAAGCCTGCTGGGGAAGCCCTCTTTGTTCTCTCAAAGCAGTGTTTGTTTGTTACATTGTAGATAGATACATTTGTAACTAAACAAGCAAGCACGGAGGAGAATTTCTAGCTAAATGCAGCACTAAAATGTCATGTTTAATCCATTCAGTGAATTTCTGCTAAAAAAAAAATCTGGCATAATAGTTTATAAGCTGTAAGCAATCTTTTAAAGCAAAGTTGAAATGCTGGGTGTTAGACCACTTTAATCTCATTCACCCAGTGACCAATTGTGCCAAGTTTGAAAATCCTGCGATTACCAGTCCAAGAATGGCTGCAGTTTACATTTTCCCATTAAAACTGAATGGCTGAAATTTCATTGGCTGTTTTATGCTCCGCCCACTTTTCCTGGATTTGTAACCTCGGTCACCAAGTGACCAACTGTGCCAAGTGTGGGGACTCTGGCTTGATTACTGTGAGAATGGCAGCCTTTTCCATTTTTTCCATTGACTTGAATGGGTGAAATCTGATTAGCTGTTCATAGCTCCGCCCACGTGTGCAGGGGGGGGGACCCGAGACCCCCAGAACATATCATCCCAGGTAGTAAGGGATCTGTATACCAAGTTTTGTTCAAATCGGTCAAGGCGTTTTCGAGTGATCGCCACACGCACGCGCACGCACACACACGCGATTTTATATATATAGATATCCTCTGTATTCACTCTTTACAGTCTTACATATTGCAGAATGATATTATGTTCTTTTTTTGTAAATAGTAAACAGTCTTTGTGACAATGTTGTGCATGTTTGTGAGAGTACGCTGGCTGATGCTTTCAGTGTAACCGGTAGTCTGGTCTCAGGACTATCTGGAGAAGTTTCGACTTCCGCTGATATCTCTGACCCCCAAGCCAATGTCAATGTCAATATTGACGTGATTTACACGAAATGTATGCATGTTGGATTATTATGGCTCTGTACAAATTAACAAGCTGACACATCATTGCATTCCAGCGGTTCTGGAGGTGTGTTTAGCTTCTAAGGGTACAATGGTTAATTTGCATATATTCAGCAGTGATGCATTGTGGGAGACCTCTCAGAGCTCACTCCAACCTGAATTATCGCAAATTCTTTCTGTTCTAAGAAAGCAAACTTTTGTTTTCCTTTTTATGTAACAAGATGCTTTTACACTCTATTTCCACTTTCACCAATCCATGTCCTCTGTGTGAGCAGGGCATTCTACTGAGTCTACCAGTGTCCTCTGTGTGAGCAGGGCATCCTACTAAGGCTACCAATGTCCTCTGTGTGAGTAGGACATTCTACTGAGGGTACCAACATCCTCTGTGTGAGAAGGATATCCAACTAAGGCTACCAATGTCTTTTGTGTGAGCAGGATATCCTATTGAGTCTACCAGTGTCCTCTGTGTGAGCAGGGCATCCTACTGAGTCTACCAATGTCCTCTGTGCAAACAAGATATCCTACAGAAGCTACCGAAGTCCTCTCTGTGAGCAGGATATCCTACTGAGGCTGCCAACATCCTCTGCGTGAGCAGGATATCCTACAGAGGCTGCCAATGTCCTCTGTATGAGCAGGATATCCTACCGAGTCTACCAATGTCCTCTGTGTGAGCAGGATATCCTACTGAGACTACCAATGTCCTCTGTGTGAGCAGGGCATCCTACTGAGGCTACCGATGTCATCTGTGTGAGCAGGATATCCTACTGGGGCTGCCAACGTCCTCTGTGTGAGCAAGATATCCTACAGAGGCTGCCAATGTCCTCTGTATGAGCAGGATATGCTACTGAGGCTACTGATGTCCTCTGTATGAGCAGGATATCCTACCGAGTCTACCAATGTCCTCTGTGTGAGCAGGCTATCCTACTGAGTCTACCAGTGTCCTCTGTGTGAGCAGGATATCCTACTGAGTCTACCAGTGTCCTCTGTGTGAGCAGGATATCCTACTGAGACTACAGATGTCCTCTGTGTGAGCAGGGCATCCTACAGAAGCTACCAATGTCCTCTGTGTGAGCAGGATATCCTACAGAAGCTACCAATGTCCTCTGTGTGAGCAGGACATCCTACTGAGGCTACCAATCTCCTCTGTGTGAGCAGGGCATCCTACTTAGGCTACCAATGTCATCTGTGTGAGCAGGATATCCTACTGAGGCTACCAATGTCCTCTGTGTGACTAGGATATCCTACTTAGGCTACCAATGTCATCTGTGTGAGCAGGATATCCTACTGAGGCTACCAATGTCCTCTGTGTGAGCAGGACATCCTACTGAGGCTACCAATGTCCTCTGTGTGAGCAGGATATCCTACTGAGGCTACCAATGTCCTCTGTGTGAGCAGGACATCCTACTGAGGCTGCCACTGTATTTTTAGGTAATAATTCTGATACAGTCCATTGACAACACACATTATCAATTGAAGTATACTTTATTACTTGTATAACAGTACTAAATGTAGGTATACATGGTAATGGATAGAAGAGATACAAAGAAGATAGTATATAATATAATCCACTATTCTCTTGTTAACAGAAGATGCAACATAAAAGTCCAATAAATATAGCTATATAAGTTATATATATGTTTTCACTTTGTAAATAAACAGTATAATATGTTTATACATTTGTACTTAACACAAGCATATCCACACAAATGTCTGTATAGGACTTCACAGGCTGGTCACTGTCGATCCAACCGAAGTCAATGAACAACAGACAGACTTAATCTGGTCTGATGACCACAGAGCACCAGGAACTGACTATCACCAGTGTGTGATCCTTTCACAGTCCAAGCTGGAGTAGACATCAGTCTAATAAACACTGACCATCATAATAATGCCGATTAAACATTGTCTCTTCTCACCCACAGAAGTCCTGTTTCTAAGCACAGAGTCTTCTGGGGCATAACAACATGATATACTAATAGGTCATACAGCTATATAGCCGCTTCCAGCCAGTAATACAGTTTCATTCATACAGTATAGTTCATACAGTATATGCACTTCTATCTTTCTATTAAACATTATTCAGACATGGATAATGCTCAAGATTCTTTGTACATACATCTTCGGAGTATCAAAAGAGAAAGGCTTATCCTGCCTGGCAGATCAGATAGACACCATGCAATCTCTCATTTTCTCACACCCTCCAGATCCTCAGCTAAGGACAATAGGTCCGGTTTTTCACAGGTCCACTCTTCAGACTTTATTGTATAATCCAATGATAGCATAAAACGGAATTCCAATATGCTTATGCAATACGACATACAGACATGAGATCATCAACTAATCTGGGCAGACTGGAAATCGGTCATATAAGGGTCGTCTTAAGGTTGCTACACTCATGCTGCTTTGACAAATTCCATCTTTTTGAGCAATAACCAGGGGAAAAAAACACAGTAGTTCCAATTGGGCTCCTATCTTTAGTCTTAATGAGCAATTGATTTAGTTGTAATGAGTTTAAGGAAACTAGAGAACCTACTAGGTGAAAGTGAGGCAACATCTTCTAGAATACTAATAGGTGTTCAGGTGAAGCTATATTTTTCTTTGTATAGATCATGATCGGGATAAGCGAGGACCTTCTCAAAAACCTTTTGATGAACCTCAGTTTCATTTAAATGGGATGAATGAGGAATAGGACAATACGTTGGTGAGTATAAATGGTATCTCCAGGACTGAGCAGAGCGTTACCATCATCTCTTCAGACAACTTTCATAGACTAATTTCTAGCCACACACGCAAATGCACTGTACAAAAGCTTGGCCTCAATTACAGGATATAAATCTCATCATGTCTGTGACCACCAGCAGTGCAGCATATCCTGTCATTACCATCATCTGACAAATCTTCGACTTTTTCCCATTCACGTCATGAACAGAAAGGAAGAGTGTATGAACCACATGCGGTGTGCAAATCACCCGCCTTATTCTAGTATAAATAAGGCCTCATTTACACTGGAGCGATTTATTAGCGATTTCAGAACCTTTTTCACTCTCTGGCAATCGCTTGGGTTTAAAAAAAACGCTACTGCAGTGTAATGTGTATGGCATAGTTCACACTTAGCGATCACCGGCCATTTGCTGAAATCACAAAAGCGCTGTATGCAACATTTTTCCTGTACAGTGAAACACTTCTGGAAAAATCAATTTGCAGAACCCTAGTGATTTTGCTAGCGTTTTGGGATTCCCAGTGTGAAGGAGGCCTAAGACATTTTTCAAAGTGACACAGGCACAAAAGTAACTGGCAAAATCAAAACTTTTTTTTTTTTAAACCCTCACTGCATTCAATGATGGTAACATATCCTTATTGTGAACCTGGATCCAAGTGCTTATCGAATGAGAATCGTCTAGGAGTCATAAATTGTGCTCACCTCTTCCTGCCTAAGTTCCTCCCATTGGCCAAATGTCACCATGTCTAGTCATGTCACATGATATTGGTGACAGGATCAGTGGGCACAGGTCTAGTAATAGTTGGGGAGAGGGGGGATCAATTAACTTATCTGTATGTTTTTGAGATGTTGGAGGGAATCTGAAGAACCAGATCAAACCTACTTAAAGCGGTATAAAACTCTGACATAATATATAATAAAAACATGTTTTCCTACTTTTTATATCACATACGGTTATCATATTTGCTTTTGTGCATTAGTAGTATTATTCATTTAGAAATTACAAGATCCCAAAGTACATATTTTTTGCTCTGAGAGCTGCAATTGTATTTTCTTCATAACTGGTGTATTTCTATTGTAATGTACCCAGGAATGATTTTGGAGTACAAAAATAGGGTTTACCATCGAGCTTTAGCTCAATTGTGCAATCACCTCTGCTTAGTCTTATAGACCAGTGAGTTGGTGCAACCAGTGTATACTGCAAGATTAGAAAATGACATAAATTGGCCATAAACACCATTTCATCCTAGTTCAGTTTTCATATCTTTATTGCACGATCAATTACACATTTCAGGTATGCTCCTTTAGGGAACCAAACCACAGAATGATTTCTGAGTAGCTGTCTGTGTTCTGGAGTGTCTGCACAGTCAGAGAAGTGTTTACTTTCCTCACTTAATACAATTACCGTATATACTCGCAAGCAAGCCGAATTTTTGACCCCCCAAAAGTGGGCCAAAAGTTGGGGGGTCGGCTTGCTTGCGAGTCATGGGTGGGTGGATAGGTGCTGTCCCTCCCCGCTCCCCCCGCGGCCGCCGCCGCTGCTATTACCTTAGGCGGCGCCGCTTCCACTATCCCCGTCCTCCTCCGGTAACTAATTCACAGCAGCGCGCCCCTCGCTGCTGTGATGACGGAGGAAACCATAGAGAGCGGCCGTTACTATGGGAACCGCTCTCTATGGTTTCCTGCGTCATCACAGCAGCGAGGGGCGCGCTGCTGTGAATTAGTTACCAGAGGAGGACGGGGATAGAGGAAGCGGCGCCGCCTAAGGTAATAGCAGCGGTGGCCGCGGGGGGAACGGGGAGGGACAGCACCCACCCACCCATACTGGGGCACTATGCTAGCTATATTGGGCACTATATAAGCTATACTGGGGCACTATACTGACTATACTGGGGCACTATACAAGCTATACTGGGGCACTATACAAGCTATACTGAGCACTATACTGGCTATACTGAGCACTATACTAGCTAAACTGGGGCACTTCACTAGCTATACTGAGCACTATACTAGCTATACTGAGCACTATACTAGCTATACTGAGCACTATACTGAGCACTATACTAGCTATACTGGGGCATTTTACTAGCTATACTGAGCACTACCTACCTATATTGGGCACTATACTAGCTATACTGGGCACTATACTAGCTATACTGAGGCACTACCTACCCATACTGGGCACTATACTAGCTATACTGGGACATACTGGGGGGATCACGCGGCCAGCGTTTCCTACCCCCGGCTTATATGAGGGTCAATCATTTTTTCCTGTTTTTTGGGGTAAAAGTGGGGGGGTCGGCTTACATGCGGGTCGGCTTGCTTGCGAGTATATACGGTAAGTAAACACAAGATAATGTTAAACACAAGATAATCACTCGTTCGGATGCGGGCTGTCCCTGCAGGGAGTAAGTCCTGTGTTTAACTAGTTGAATGCTGTTCTCAGAAAAAAAAACCATGGTAGTATTTAATACGCTGTAAATAATCTTTTAGAGCAAAGAAGAAATGCTGGGTTTCATTCCGCTTTAAACACTGGGAGAATAAACAAACTGTATGCAGATGGTGTCCTTGCCCAAATTTGAACTGTGGACCCTATTGTTGCAAGCCAAGAGTGCTATCCTGCTAAGCCACTTTACTGCTCTCTCAGGAACCCAAGTTGATCCAGAGAAAGATAATTAGACCCTTTACATAATCAACCAATTTGCCTTTAGAAGAAAATTAAAAATCTGTCTTGACCCCTTTTTTGAGAACTACGTTGACTGTATCCATACATATAGCCTGGTTGATGGGATGCATACACTCATAGCATGACCTTAACCATACACCCTCCCTTTCCTGTTAAAGTAGTCCTGCAAAAGACCCATCTTTTTTTGCAGTATCGAGATAGTAACCGGAGGTTCTGAATTATTCCATATGAATATTTAGACCTGAAAAAAACCTATCCTACTTGTCTGTCACCCGTTCGAGACACTCTCCCTGTGAGGGGCCACTGCATCCTCTTTCACGGGCAGTAAGCATTGTCTTTCTGTGTCTGGGATGACCTCAGGCTCTTTATGGTTTGGGGCCTGAGTGGTGGTCAGAGCACTTGTGCATGATGTATTCTCATTCATGAGAGGCTGAAGTTCCTCATTTTGACCAGTCTGGTTCTTTTCTTGCTCTTCTGGGCTTTGCTCAGTAGAATCTACACAGCTGTCTTCATTTTTTGGCGCCTCTTTACCAACATTTGGAACTTCTGAATGACGTTCCGTCGAGAGAGAATTCATGCTAATTATTGGCTGTTTTACGTCATTATTGTTGACGACACCTGTTTGTCTTGCTTCTCCTCGATTCTTCTCATACAGGTGTATACCTGTAAGAAGATGCAATGGGTTAATACGTGTCACCAGCTTTGCACCCAACCTACAATAGAACTCCAGATGGAAAATGGTCCTGCATGCAAAGAGAATGGTAAGGATAACAACCTCAGTCCAGCTTTAACTGCTGCTGGTGTCACCTTGAGATTTCCTCCATCTCATGTCACCATCATACCGTGAGAATGAGAGGATATCCAGCAATAATTCCCGTAAAATAGCTTCTTATTCCTTCTAACACCAAATTAAAAAAAAGAATAGTATTTCATGGAGAAGGGGTTTAAACAAGGGCTAGTCTCATTGTCCCCATCCTTGCTGAAAAAAAATCTTATACTAAAGCCCTGTACATATGCTAGATGAAACTTGGCCAAGGCAGGCGATAATGACCACCTCTGCTGAGAATCCAGCATGTCTACAGCAGCCCTCAAACCCCCTCAGCTGCTTGGCCTGTGATCCGCCTAGAGAACTGATTTGGCTGAGCACTGGCTGAGGGCATTGTTCTCTCCACCCACCATGCCCACCAAGTGTTGGCACTTCCATGCCACTCCGTCAGCCCTCCTCTCGCCCACCTAACAGAACACATTGCTAGACTGCAGACTAGTGACGTTACTGTACAGCCTCAGCCCTTCAATGTCGCCCGAGGGATCGAGTCCCGATCCCTGCTGGGCGATATGCTTTATTTGTAAATACACCACTGATATAAGTTTGGGAAAATAATGCAACATCTAGTTTTGTATTTGATGGGTGTTTGTTAATGGTTTAAGAATAATAAGACTAAGTTTAAATATCCCACACGAGTAGGAGCGTGGGAGTGGGTCAAGTTGACAGAGTAGAAAAGGGTACACACAGGAAGGACAGGGGCCAGATATATTCCCGTCCCGCTGTGGGTACACGAGTCTTCAGCAGGATGGTCACTCTCTGTAGAAAAAAGTGGGAGACCAGAGGCATCTCGTCCCTCCAAAGGAGGGTAACACTGGTACAACGATTAGGTAGGAGGGCCCAAAAATGGATAAAATGTTTAAAAGCATATAAAAAGAAGGTAAGACATTGCTTACCTATAAATGTATATCTTAACTGATCATCAGGAAAAAAAACTTTATTTCACACACAACGCATTTCGTGGGTTTTCAATAATCACTTCCTCAGGCCAATAACCTGCCTGTAGCGCAGTCTTAAAGCGGTATTGTCACCATAAAAATCAAATTTCAACAGCAACTGGTCTGAGTGTATTAAGTGATAAAGTCAAGATGCTAATCCTGCATTCAAAACTTTTTCTGCTGTTATGGTTTGGAGTTATCACATACTTTAGGAGCACTGGCCCTAGTGCCAAAAAGTTGAATGCTGGGAGTTCTTTTGAATGCTGGGAGTTCTTTGTATCTATAATATATTCCTCCTCTTCCATGACACCAGTAAATAAACTACTTACCTATACAAGGAATGATCCACAGGAGAACGAAGGTCGCCGCCATAGAGAAGAGGACAAGAATGAGATCCACCACACCATCCGCTTCACAGGAAAAGTCATCTGCCAGGTACAGACACAGCATTACATCAATATGTTTCCAATAATACAGACTATTATGTGCAGGACATGCATGAGAATAAGCATTAGTGACAATTAAATCCAAAAAGAAGTTCAAGTGATAACAGCGTGGATATCACAAAATGACGGCTCAACCAATCAAAGCTCGGTTACAAGAATTTATTTTTATTTAGTAGTGTGGACTGGAGCGACTAAACGATTGAGGTTTTTTTTTTTTTTTAAATTTCTACCTGCATCCCCCTCAGGGGTAGATTTAGCTTTACTTCCTGTTCCTGGGACCTCTGCAATGTCGGATAGAGCCTCCACATCATCCAGTCATGTACATTATCATGCGCAGAGTGATCGGTGAGATCACATTTTTGTCAGCTTGTGCGTCTTAGTTCCCTTTCAATGGGAGCATACATTTTGGAATCTTTGGAAATGGGGGAAGGGGGGCATATTTACAGTGTCACTGAAGCCCCCCCCCCCCTCCCCTCCCATGGGCCCGGGAACATGGGGAAGGTAAAGCAAACCTAAACCAAGGCAAAACTTCCTAGGGTAAGCACAGAGGTGTGTTCATGCTGGATCTACATACCTCTGTGGGTTGTCCATTCCTATCCTTGACCCCACCCACCCGTCTTCATTCCCAATAATCACTCCTTGAAAAATGTGACCTTTGTCTGTCAAATTTTCAGACAGGAAGAGGCGGGCTTGCTTTGACATTCCCCCCTATCACCCTCCCATTCACCCCTCTTAGGGGGAGTGAATGGGGTGAGGAAGAGGAGGGAATGGGACAGTGATAGGAGGGAACATTGCAGCAAGCACGCCTCCTTCTGTCCAAAAACCTGAGTAGTTAAAAAAAAAATAACATTTTTCCAGGAGTGATTACTGGAACTAGGAGAAGCGAGGAGAGGGATGGACAACGCACAGAGGTATGTGGATCCAGCATCAACTCACCTCTGTGCTTAGCTTAGGTAGCTTTGCCTTGGGTCAGGGGTGATTTAAGCATTGTGGCAACATTTGGTGCTCCTTTGACTGCCTGGGGCCCCTCCAGGACTCCTAGAATGCCCTCCCCCTACACCGAGCAACCCCACTGCACTAGGTACAGTATGATGAATAATCCTCAGTATAAAATAGCCCATTTCTCACAATTCGACGTCCATGCCCAGATTTTTGGCCACGATTATCTGAGCTGTCCAGGGTTCTGAAGGACAAATTGACAACAATGTCCTCTCTGGTGCAGCTGTTCATCAGCTATTTCGGGATCAGAGTGCCCCTGCAGGTCGAAGCAGGTTACTTTGACGCACGGCACTCAGCGCCGAAGCTGGGCGCCGTCATAGCCGCAATGCCCTGCACAAAAATATTTGGGGATCCAGCGATCCACAGACCTCGAATTACATCTCCCTCCAAGTTGCTATGACTCAGAGGGGGAATAGTATTCAATGCAACCAGAAAGTTTAGCAGCAGTAGGGAGAGCAGTCAATCTTCTCTCTCTGTGCCCAACTCACCGCCGGCCGTACAATACGTACACCTGCAGGTGACCTCATTGACCATTCTGTACATGATAACATGCAGCACAGATAAGGAGGGTCTACACAACTGCACCTCCTCTCCCCTTCATGGAGCTTTGTGGTTTTAGTGTTAACCTGCTAGTCGTGAGAACAGGAAACGAGGAACCACAATACAATTCAGTACAGAGATGGGACACCTTTTCAGGAGACTCAACAATCTTCATATGTCATGTGACCAGACACCATGGCTGCTGTGGTCACAGATAGCTGAGTTATGAGATATTGTGATCATTTTATGTGTTGTGAATTTTGGCACTCATGATAAGCGACCAGACCACCCATAGCGTAGCCAAAGCATTGAGGGTCATCTTCTGATGTCATGTGACCAGATAGCATGGAACACACTGCTGTGCTAATGTCTTCACAAATAGCTGAGTGACTGGGGTAGCCCCATTGTACTTACAGCGTGTCATGTAGACCACGATCACATATATGCAGAATGCAGGAACGCCGGCCATGTTAGAGCAATGCATGGGCACTGTGCAGAATCTTTTCAATGCTTTAGGGATGGTCGCACCTGAAGAGTAAAACAAGAAACAAACACAGAGATTTGTTTAAGCAAAATGAATTGTAATAAAGGGATGAAATTCAGGGTTCAGAATCTACAAAAACGCTGCCACAGCACGGATAACTGCCATATAAAAAATAACTTTTATTGTTCATACATATAAAACACACCTACAAACCCCCATAATAAAATGCCCTCTAATAGGGTACTACCAGTGAGAGTCCCACAGTGCACACTGTAATACTGAAAAAAAGCGAACATAATCGCCTTAAAGGAATACTATCGATTCACATATTTTTTTCAATTGACACAGGAATTGTTTGGGAAGTGCTGCTAAGTACTGGTGTATACATTTTAGTAGCAACTTCTTTGTTTACTGTTAGCAAAATACATTCAAACTTTACTGACGCCAAAACTGACTGACTGAGCCATGAGGAGAGGGGAAATTCCCCTCACACTTGATCAGTTAACTCTATGTGTAGCTCTGTGTGTGACAGAGAAGAGAGCTCCCAACAGCTGCAGCTCCTGTGTCCTGTGTTTCTGACTGAAGTGTCTGAAGGCAGCAGAGGAAATGTAACTAATTGTCACAGCTTTTCATACTGTTTTTGCTTTCAGAGTTTGATATGTTTGATATTTGCTTTCTGTAGTGTGATATGCAACTCTGGCTGTGCATTGAAGCAGACACCCCTTCTGCAATTGATTTGGCCCAATATAGCTAAATCCCACCCTCAATAAATTACAGCTTTTGCCTCTGATATTTAACATGAAAAGTAGGAAAATGTTTACACAGCTACTTAGACATTATTTGTACACTGTCAGTTTAGAACACTTGGGTATCGATAGTATTCCTGGTCGGAGGCCTCTGATGAAAAACATCCATGCAGATATGTCCAGAAGTATATAGATATATATCAGTATGATATTGGTTGAATATCAACAAAAAATGATGATCCAGAACTTGCAAAAGTCCATGTACTATGTGCCTATTCTGCTCTAATGCACAAGTCACCATATAAACGGCCTTAGCTGGTGTAAGATTCATGAATTATTGTCCATATGCTGCCAACTGTGCCTTTTTGTGTAAAGCCATCAGTAGAACAGAGCCAAAAAAAACAATTAGAACGGTCTCACCATATTTACCACCCTTTTGCAGTGGAATTGCTGGATGCTTCCAGTAAATTATAAACAGACCTTGCTTCACCGCTCTGGTGACGTCTCGCCTTGCGGTTATCAGAGCTCCATGTCGTACTCTCGACTGCCAAGGTAGATGGCAGTCCCAGTCGGCGTAAAAATCACCACGGTCCCACTGTTCAGGCACTGTAGCAGCACATCCCAAGCACGTAGTGTGGGGCTGTCACACGTGTCGACCGGTTTCACCGGACACGCTGGTTTTCTCGCCGGTGTTTGACGATTCCCACCACTTATAGCTGATGTATACTTCAGAATTACTTCGCATAGAAAACTGAACAATGCACAATTCTCACTGCCCTTCAGCTGGAAAGCTCCTGATGGCTAGAGACTCAACTAGTCTAACTATGACCAAGATGGGAGTATTTCTATTGATGTTCTTCACCGTGTTCCACTAGACCCCTATGCTGCTCCAATCTATATATATAAAATCGGATGTATGTATGTATGTATGTGTGTATGTGTGTGTGTATGTGCCGCGATCACGCGAAAACGGCTAGGCCGATTTGAACGAAACTTGGTACACAGATCCCTTACTACCTGGGATGATATGTTCTGGGGGTCTCGCGGCCCCCCTGCACACCTGGGCGGAGCTACAAACAGCTAATCAGATTTCACCCATTCATGTCAATGGAAAAAATGTAAAAGGCTGCCATTCTCACAGTGATCAAGCCAGAGTCCCTACACTTGGCACAGTTGGTCACTTGGTGACCGGGGTTACGAATCCAGGAAAAGTGGGAGGAGCATAACACAGCCAATCAAATTTCAGCCGTTCATTTTAAATGGAAAAATGTAAACCGCAGCCATTCTTAGACTGTTAATCGCAGGGTTCTCAAACTTGCCACACTTGGTTACAGGGTGAATGCGATTAAGATTCAAGAAAGTGGGTGGAGCCTACAACAGCCAATCAAAATTCACCTATTGATTTTCAAGGGGAATATGTCATTCTTACACTGTTAGTGGCAGAGGCTTCAAACCTGGTACAGTTGGTCATTGGGTGACTGGGGTCCAAATTCATTAAAGGGGCGGGGCCACAAACAGCCAATCAGATTTCCTTGCTGGATAAACTGCTTCCATTCACACATTTTTGATGCCAGGAACCTGAAAGCTCACAAACTTGGTCATTGAGTGACTGTGTGTCAAGGTTACAAAAAGTGGGCGGAGCCAATAATAAAGTTCACTAGGAAAATATAAACTGCAGCCATTCTTACACTGTTTCTGGCAGGGTTCTCAAACTTTGCACAGTTGGTCACTGGGTGAATGGGATGAATATTCAAGAGAGTGGGTGGAGCCTACAACAGCCAATTAAAATTCACCTGTTGATTTTCAAAGGGAATATTTACATTGCTGCCATTCTTACACTGTTAATAGCAGATGCTTCAAACCTGGTACTGTTAGTCACTGGGTGACTGGGGTTCAAATTCGGAAAGGGGGCGGAGCCACAAACAGCCAATCAGATTTGTTTAATTTCAATGGGAATGTACAAATTATTGATACCAAAAGCCCAAAGCTCATAAACTTGGTCATTGAGTGACTGTATGTTAAGGTTAGAAAAAGTGGGCGGGCCAATAACTACATTTTATTCCAGGGGAAAATATAAACTGCAGTCATTCTTACACTGTTAATGGCGGGGTTCCCAAACTTGACACAGTGGGCCACTGGGTGACTGGGATTAATAATCAGAAATGTGGGTGGAGCCTACAACAGCCAATCAAATGTCACCTATTGATTTTCAAGGGGAATATTTACATTGCTACCATTCTTACACTGTTAATGGCAGAGGCCTCTTAGCTGATAGGTGACTGGGGTCCAAATTCACTAAAGGGGGCGGAGCCACAAACAGCTAATCAGATTTGTTAGATTGATTTCAGCCATTCTGTTATTCGCAGGGTTCTCAAACGTGACACAGCTGGTCAATGTATGAATGGTATTAATATTCAGGAAAGTGGGTGGAACCTACAACAGCTAATCAAAATTCACCTATTGATTTTTAAGGGAAATATTGAAACTGCTGCCACTCTTACACTAATAATGGCAGAAGCCTCAAACCAGCTACAGTCGGTCATGAAGTGGCTGGGGTTCAAATCCAGTAAAGTGGTGGAGCCACAAACAGCCAATCAGATTACTTTACTGGATAAACTGCTTCCATTCACACAATTTTGATGGCAGAAACCCAAAAGCTTAAAACTTGGTCACTGGGATTTTCTGGGATTAATATTCAAATAAGTGGGTGGAGCCTAAAAAGAAAATCAAAATTCACCTGTTGATTTTCAAGGGGAATATTTAAATTGCTGCCATTCTTGCACTGTTAATGGCACAAGCCTCAAACCTGGTACAGTTGGTCATTGGGTCACTGGGGTTCAAATTTAGAAAATGGGTGGAGCTACAAACAGCCAATCAGATTTGTTTCATCTCACTGGTAAATTACAAATTATTGATGCCAAGGACCCCAGAGCTCACAAACTTGGTCATTGAGTGACTGTTTGTCAAGGTTACAAAAATTGGGCGGAGCCAAAAACAAATTTCACTAGGAAAATATAAACTGCAGCCATTCTTACCCTGTTAATGGCAAAGGTTCTCAAACTTTGCCCAGATGGTCACTGGGTGACTGAGATTAATATTATGGGAAGTGGGTGGAGCCTATAATAGCCAATCAAAATTCACCTGTTGATTTTCAAGGGGAATATTTAAATTGCTTCCATTTTTGCTCTATTAATAGCAGATGCCTCAAACCTGCTACAGTTGGTCATTGGGTGACTGGGGTTCAAATCCCAGAGAGATGCAGAGCCACAAACAGTCAATCTGATTTGCTTAATTTCTATGGGAATATACAAATTATTGATGACAAAGACCCCAAAGCTCACAAACTTGGTCATTGACTATTTGTGTGTTAGGGTTAGAAAAAGTGGCCAGAGCTAACACCAGCCAAATACATACCCGGGTAACGCCAATTCATCAGCTATTATTCATAAAAGTGGATGGAGCCTACAAAAGCCAATCAAAATTAATCTATTGATTTTCAAGGGAAGTATTTCATTACTGCCATTCTTGCACTTTTAATGGCACAAGCCCCAAACTGGGTACAGTTATTTATTGGGTGACTGGGGTTCAAATGCAGAAAAGGGTGGAGACACAAACAGCCCATCAGATTTGTTTCATTTCAATGCAAATTATTGATGCCAAAGACTGCAAAGCTCACAAGCTTAAAACCTGGTACAGTTGGTCATTGGGTGACTGGGGTTCAAAATCAGAAAAGAGGGTGGAGCCACAGCCAATCAGATTTGTTTCATTTCAATGCAAATTATTGATGCCAAACAATGCAAAGCTCACAAACTAGGTCATTGAGTCATTGTGTGTTAGGGTTAGGGTTAGAAAAGTGGGCGGACCAACAACAACCAAATACATACTCGGGCAACGCCGGGCAATCAGCTAGTGCTTCTATATAAAGCTTTACCCTCATCTAGGTTCCACTTATGATCCTGCTGTATCTGTAATATTTCCACGGAAATGGCAGCTATATCTGTTCCCTGTCCATCGTCCTAACTGAAATAAATGAGGCAGTGAGTTTGAAGACAAGGACTTAGCGAGAAGAGAGTTAGCAGACTTGCCAAAGGTGCTCAACAGCAAGCAGTGTCATTTTAATTTGGTCTGCCAACACATTTGACAGCAGTCTGGCAGTTACTTCAGTATTGGCAGAGCAGACAATGCCACAAACATTGGAGATTTCTGCCTGTCAATCCTGTGACATGCACTGGGGCAGTGTCAGTGTGTAGTCCACTGAACAGTTAATATGGCTTCAATTGGTGTATCCATAGACAAGCCAAGTTGACCTGATGCTCTTGTGAATATGATGTCCCAGCAAGCTAAGTATTTAGCAAAATCAATAGTTTGCCAGTTTGCTATTTACTATTGTTATCAGACTGTTGTAGTTTTGTATTTATCACCCCAAAAGCCTCTTCAGATGACACAGATAACACAATGTGACCTCCTGCATGCATTGTGAGGCCAGGAAATCTCCACAGTTGGTCACCATAACCTGGAACGCATTGAGGAGGTGGAGTGGCGAAGAGAGCATACATCGTTCACACTTGAAATAGTCCAGTCCTGTTTTTGGAGATACTGTAGCACATTTGTGAGGCGTCCATTTACCCTTTCTCACAGTACTAAATACAAGCAATTAAATTTTTTTTCTAAAAATTGTTAAAAACTGTGGAAGGGGAGGAGCTTGTATCCCGCAACTTCCTGATACATTCTATGGATGATTATGTTTATTCCCGAGTTTCATGTACCTCTTACATCTTCACAATTGGGTGGGTGAAGGTGCTGTAAACGTAGGACTGAGGAAGAAGTGGACAGGTGAATCTGGGCGTCATGTAAGCTAATGAGTGGTATCGTAAGCTGAAGGAGGATATGGATTTGTCACAGGAGGAGGTGTTGGGTGTGGAGAACTTGAGTCCAAGGACTGAACCTTGGGGAAAATCAGCAGAGAAAGTCAAGAAGAAGAAGAGTCATCATTAAAGGAGATCTGGAATGATCAGTGTCAGTAAGATAGATGTCCTGACCATAAGACACACCTAGGTTTAGAGGACATAAACCAGGGGAAAACAATATATACTAACCCTAGTGTATCCATGGTAATGGGGAATCTTGTGGATTATGCCACCCTTGTACTTTATGCCCACTTGTACCTCTTGTGTCTCCCTTTGTCCTCCTCTGTCCTCCTGTGCCCCCCATGTGTCTCCCTTGTGTCTTCCTCTATGCCCCTTTGTGTCCCCCGTTTGTCCCCCTGTGTCCTCCTCTGCATGGGCACAGTACAGGGAGTCCCCGACACTGTGGCAGGTTGGAGGTTCGTATTGGCAGGCATTCACAAGTCAGGAACTCCCTGCATTTGGACTAAAAGACGCAGTGACTTTTTCCCCAACTTTTGTGGGAGTAAAAGTGAGTCTTATAGTCCAAAAATACAGTAAATTAAGAGGAGGCAGAGTCACCAATACTGAAGAGTATGGAGTCTGGATTCGGGGAGGGTCAGAAGCAGAGGAAAGATACAAAGTAAGAAGTGACAAGGTGCCCGATGACACTGACGCTTTTGTGAGAACAGTGGTAGTTTAGTCTGTGGGTTTGTGAGACACAATGACGAGGAAGAAGTCAGGAGCAATAGCTGCAGCTGAGAAATGTTAGGTAATTTGAAGGCAAATGGGACGGCAGCTAGAGGGAAGTAAAGGGAAGGAAGTGGGGAGGAGCTCTTCTGGAATGGAAGTGTGAAGTGACCTAAAATGACCTCTGAGTCTGACCTACAGAGAAGAAAGGCTCTGGCTCTCATAGAGCCCTCCCAGTCCTCTTTCGTGTCCTCCTTCCCCGACTGTCTGCCATTCAAATTTGCCCCCTAAATCAAATCAAATTGTGTCTTCGAATGCTTCCGAAGATGGGTGACTCCATATGTGCAGTACGGAGCCGCCGGTCATTCAGAAGCACTCGGGGGCACAAGTGTTGCTGAAGCTGTCGGAGGATCCCAAAAAACGTATTTGACAAGAATAACTGCAATGCATGGGCCGAGGGCATGGAGAGAGGATCTATGGGGTCCAGAGCCCTCCCTCTACATAGGGTTTTTCTTTAGCTGGCTTCAGTATCACTTTGGTACTGTGACTGAAGGCTGAGGGGAAAAAAGCATGACAGAGGAGAGGGGCAATGTAGGGCACACAATAAATCCACTCTATCCTCTTCCGTTTAGGTGGTGGCATGGTGGAATAGCAGATCGCACCCTCACCTTGCCCAATACGGTCTCAGGGTGGAAACATGGCCAGGACACTTTCTGCATGAGGTTTGAATTTTCTCTTCAGGGTATTTGGTGCATGTTGTGTTCTCTGGTTTCCCCCCTACACACACACACACCAAAAACTTACGGCTAAATAAACTGGTTTCCTCCCACACTACATTAGGGGCATGAGACTGTGCTAGGGATCACACTGTAGACTGTGCTAGGGATCGGACTGTAGAATGCGCATGGGATCACACTGTAGACTGTGCTAGGGATCACACTGTAGACTGTGCTAGGGATCAGACTGTAGACTGTGCATGGGATCAGACCGTAGACCATGCTAGGGATCAGACCGTAGACCGTGCTAGGGATCAGACCGTAGACTGTGCTAGGGATCAGACTGTACACTGTGCTAGGGATCAGACTGTAGACTGTGCTAGGGATCAGACTGTGCTAGGGATCACACTGTAGACTGTGCTAGGGATCGGACTGTAGAATGCGCATGGGATCACACTGTAGACTGTGCTAGGGATCACACTGTAGACTGTGCTAGGGATCAGACTGTAGACTGTGCATGGGATCAGACCGTAGACCATGCTAGGGATCAGACCGTAGACCGTGCTAGGGATCAGACCGTAGACTGTGCTAGGGATCAGACTGTACACTGTGCTAGGGATCAGACTGTACACTGTGCTAGGGATCAGACTGTGCTAGGGATCAGACCGTAGACTGTGCTAGGGATCAGACCGTAGACTGTGCTAGGGATCAGACCGTAGACTGTGCTAGGGATCAGACTGTAGACTGTGCATGGGATCAGACTGTACACTGTGCATGGGATCAGACTGTAGACTGTGCATGGGATCAGACTGTAGACTGTGCATGGGATCAGACTGTAGACTGTGCCTGAGATCAGACTGTAGACTGTGCTAGGGATCAGACCGTAGACTGTGCTAGGGATCAGACCGTAGACTGTGCATGGGATCAGACTGTAGACTGTGCATGGGATCAGACCGTAGACTGTGCTAGGGATCAGACCGTAGACTGTGCATGGGATCAGACCGTAGACTGTGCTAGGGATCAGACTGTAGACTGTGCATGGGATCAGACCGTAGACTGTGCTAGGGATCAGACTGTAGACTGTGCATGGGATCAGACTGTAGACTGTGCCTGGGATCAGACTGTAGACTGTGCTAGGGATCAGACCGTAGACTGTGCATGGGATCAGACCGTAGACTGTGCTAGGGATCAGACCGTAGACTGTGCATGGGATCAGACTGTAGACTGTGCATGGGATCAGACCGTAGACTGTGCTAGGGATCAGACCGTAGACTGTGCATGGGATCAGACCGTAGACTGTGCTAGGGATCAGACTGTAGACTGTGCATGGGATCAGACCGTAGACTGTGCTAGGGATCAGACTGTAGACTGTGCTAGGGATCAGACTGTAGACTGTGCATGGGATCAGACTGTAGACTGTGCATGGGATCAGACCGTAGACTGTGCTAGGGATCACACTGTAGACTGTGCTAGGGATAAGACTGTAGACAGCGCTAGGGATCAGACTGTAGACTGTGCATGGGATCAGACTGTAGACTGTGCTAGGGATCAGACCGTAGGCTGTGCATGGGATCAGACCGTAGACCGTGCTAGGGATCAGACCGTAGACCGTGCTAGGGATCAGACCGTAGACCGTGCTAGGGATCAGACCGTAGACCGTGCTAGGGATCAGACCGTAGACCGTGCTAGGGATCAGACCGTAGACCGTGCTAGGGATCAGACCGTAGACCGTGCTAGGGATCAGACCGTAGACCGTGCTAGGGATCAGACCGTAGACTGTGCTAGGGATCAGACCGTAGACTGTGCTAGGGATCAGACCGTAGACTGTGCTAGGGATCAGACCATAGACTGTGCTAGGGATCAGACTGTAGACTGTGCTAGGGATCAGACTGTAGACTGTGCATGGGATCAGACTGTAGACTGTGCTAGGGATCAGACTGTAGACTGTGCTAGGGATCAGACTGTAGGCTGTGCTAGGGATCAAACTGCAGACTGCGCATGGGATCAGACTGTAGACTGCGCATGGGATCAGACTGTACACTGTGCTAGGGATCAGACTGTAGACTGTGCTAGGGATCAGACCGTAGACTGTGCTAGGGATCAGACCGCAGACTGTGCTAGGGATCAGACCGTAGACTGTGCTAGGGATCAGACCGTAGACTGTGCTAGGGATCAGACCGTAGACTGTGCTAGGGATCAGACCGTAGACCGTGCTAGGGATCAGACCGTAGACCGTGCTAGGGATCAGACCGTAGACCGTGCTAGGGATCAGACCGTAGACCGTGCTAGGGATCAGACCGTGGACCGTGCTAGGGATCAGACCGTAGACCGTGCTAGGGATCAGACCGTAGCCTGTGCTAGGGATCAGACCGTAGACTGTGCTAGGGATCGGACTGTAGATTGTGCATGGGATCAGACTGTAGACTGTGCTAGGGATCAGACTGTAGACTGTGCTAGGGATCAGACTGTAGACTGTGCTAGGGATCAGACTGTAGACTGTGCTAGGGATCAGACTGTAGACTGTGCATGGGATCAGACTGTAGACTGTGCTAGGGATCAGAGTGTAGACTGTGCTAGAGATCAGACTGTAGACTGTGCTAGAGATCAGACTGTAGACTGTGCTAGAGATCTGACTGTAGACCGTGCTAGAGATCAGACTGTAGACTGTGCTAGAGATCAGACTGTAGACTGTGCTAGAGATCAGACTGTAGACTGTGCATGGGATCAGACTGTAGACTGTGCATGGGATCAGACTGTAGACTGTGCTAGGGATCAGACCGTAGACTGTGCATGGCATTAGACTGTGCTAGGGATCAGACTGTAGACTGTGCTAGGGATCAGACTGTAGACTGTGCTAGGGATCAGACTGTAGACTGTGCTAGGGATCAGACTGTAGACTGTGCATGGGATCAGACTGTAGACTGTGCTAGGGATCAGACTGTAGACTGTGCTAGGGATCAGAGTGTAGACTGTGCTAGGGATCAGACTGTAGACTGTGCTAGGGATCAGACTGTAGACTGTGCATGGGATCAGACTGTAGACTGTGCTTGGGATCAGACTGTAGACTGTGCTAGGGATCAGAGTGTAGACTGTGCTAGAGATCAGACTGTAGACTGTGCTAGAGATCTGACTGTAGACCGTGCTAGAGATCAGACTGTAGACTGTGCTAGAGATCAGACTGTAGACTGTGCTAGAGATCAGACTGTAGACTGTGCATGGGATCAGACTGTAGACTGTGCATGGGATCAGACTGTAGACTGTGCTAGGGATCAGACCGTAGACTGTGCATGGCATTAGACTGTGCTAGGGATCAGACTGTAGACTGTGCTAGGGATCAGACTGTAGACTGTGCTAGGGATCAGACTGTAGACTGTGCTAGGGATCAGACTGTAGACTGTGCTAGAGATCAGACTGTAGACTGTGCTAGAGATCAGACTGTAGACTGTGCATGGGATCAGACTGTAGACTGTGCATGGGATCAGACTGTAGACTGTGCTAGGGATCAGACCGTAGACTGTGCATGGGATCAGACCGTAGACTGTGCTAGGGATCAGACCGTAGACTGTGCATGGGATCAGACCGTAGACTGTGCTAGGGATCAGACCGTAGACTGTGCATGGCATTAGACTGTGCTAGGGATCAGACTGTAGACTGTGCTAGGGATCAGACTGTAGACTGTGCATGGGATCAGACCGTAGACTGTGCTAGGGATCAGACCGTAGACTGTGCATGGCATTAGACTGTGCTAGGGATCAGACTGTAGACTGTGCTAGGGATCAGACTGTAGACTGTGCTAGGGATCAGACTGTAGACTGTGCATGGGATCAAGCTGTAGACTGTGCTAGGGATCAGACCGTAGACTGTGCATGGGATCAGACCGTAGACTGTGCTAGGGATCAGACCGTAGACTGTGCTAGGGATCAGACCGTAGACTGTGCTAGGGATCAGACCGTAGACTGTGCTAGGGATCAGAGTGTAGACTGTGCTAGGGATCAGACTGTAGACTGTGCATGGGATCAGACTGTAGACTGTGCTAGGGATCAGACCGTAGACTGTGCTAGGGATCAGACCGTAGACTGTGCTAGGGATCAGACCGTAGACTGTGCTAGGGATCACACTGTAGACTGTGCTAGGGATCAGACTGTAGACTGTGCTAGGGATCAGACTGTAGACTGTGCATGGGATCAAGCTGTAGACTGTGCATGGGATCAGACAGTTAGCGGCAGATGAATAGCTACACACGCTCTGCACAGCTCTGTAGAAAATGTACATAATGTATAAAGCCACAATAAGGTGAAATACAAACTGATAACACTTACCGGTACATGAGCTTATACTTTGGCATACAGAGAAGATTATCCTGAAGAGGAGTAAAAACGCTGGAAAAATACTCCACCATGCTTGTAAAAAGACACCTGCCAAGAGAGCTGTGCATAAATATAAGACATATGATATAGGATGCATACACATATCCTATTATGATTGGATGGTGATTGGCAATTTTACCACCTCCAGGTAGTATGAGGGTCAGCAGACTTTCAATACTATGATCAAATTATGTAGGTAAGCTCTCTCACCACAGTGAATTGGTAAAATTGGTCAGTTATTGGCCAATTAAAATGCATGTATGCAGCCTTAAGGCTGGAACCCACTGGAGCACTTTTTTGAGCGTTTAGGGATCGCTTTAAGCCTGGGAGTTCTAATCGATGGGGATTTAAGCTTCCGAACTCACATCTCTGCTGTGGTGAAATCATCCTACTTTCACCTTAAGAACATTGCAAAAATCAAGCACCTCATCCCCCCAGAAGATCTGCCAACCTTAGTCCACGCCTTCATCACATCCCGACTGGACTACTGCAATGCTCTCTACACTGGCCTTCCAAAAAAGGACTTGTGCCGCCTACAGCTGATACAGAATACTGCTGCCAGACTGCTAACCAACCCCGTCACTGCCACATAACGCCAGTCCTGCACTCCCTTCACTGGATACCTATAGAATGGAGGGTCCTATTCAAGATCTGCCTACTGACATTTAAATCCCTGAATAATCTAGGCCCTGGATATATGAAAGATATGTTGCAGCTGCGTAGCAATCCCCGCATTCTCAGATCCACAGGTTCTAATAATCTAGTCATAGCCAGAGTCCACCTAAAAGATTTTGGTCCCAGAGCCTTCTGTCATGCTGCTCCTACATTATGGAACTCCTTACCTCAGCAGATCAGGACAGCTCCATCCCTGGACGTGTTTAAATCCAGACTGAAAACTCATCTGTTCTGTTTGGCATTTGTAAAAATATAATGTCATTGTGTGAATACTTCATCCTACTACCAATTACTGAATCTGAGAGAGACTAAGCGCTTTGAGTCCTATGGGAGAAAAGCACTATAAAAATGTTATAGTTAGATGACAGTTTGCAGTTTCAGGGGTTGCTGAACATGCAGGGAGAGGAGGCTTCTGGGACCCTCTTGTGAGAGATACACCTTCCTGTTGATAGAGGAGTCACCACAAGGCTGCGATAGAGGAGTCACCACAAGGCTGCGATGTGAAGTAGTCCTTACCTTGCACACAGATGTAGATCACAGCAATCTCCTTCAGGCCCCCAAAGAGGATGTCCGCGCATGTGAACGATCTGCGGAGAATGTGTGACGTCTCAGACCTTCTCCTGTTCTCTTCTGTAACAGATACGGATCACATCAGCCCACAAGCTAAGAGAATGCTGATACTGGCCTGCAAAGAGCAACCAACTTAACCACTTGAGGACCACAGTGTTAAACCCCCCTAAAGACCAGGCCTTTTTTCTTTAAAAGGGCCACTGCAGCTTTAAGGCCAAGCTGCAGGGCCGCACAATACAGCACACAAGTGATTCCCCCCCCCCCCCTCCCACCCTTTCTCTGTTGGTGGGGACTGATTGCCTCACCCCCCCCCCCCCCCCCCCCCCCATTGTTTTTTTTTAATACATATTTATGTTTTGGTTTTTTTTGTAAAATAAATTTCCCTATTTATTTATTTTTTCCTAACTCCCTCCCTCCCCCCAGCCAGCCAATCACGGCTATCAGCTGTCATAAGCTTCAGCCTATGAGAGCCGATCGCTCTCCTGTGTCCCAGGGGGGCAGCCGTGTCACGCGGCTGTCCCCATAGATCGCAGTGCTGTACTATACTAATAGACAGCGGTTACACGTCTAACAGTCTGCGAGCAGCGATCACCGCTGGGAGACTGAAGGCGGAGCCCCACTCCGCCTACCGCCGCGGTCACGCCCATTGGTGTAACGCGGTTAAAGTGAACCAGAGACGAAGCACCCTCATGTATTTTACCATAGAAATCAGTGGGAACATTAGAGAAAACATTTACCCTGCTCTCTGTTTCATCCTCACTGCTAAAAGTGTCTGTTATCAGCTGTGATAAGAATCCCGGACTGGGCATTCAGTCTGGCTTTGCTATAATGACTCAGCTATAATGATTCCTGAGCAGAGCCAGCAGGGGGCAGGCTTGGACTTGAAAAGACACCAAAGAACACAGTGTCAGCTATAATCATTCTGTAGCAAAGCTAGACTGAGTGCTCAGAGGTGATAACAGGCAAATTAAACAGAGAACAATGAAACAAAGAGCAGATTAGGTGTTTACTGTCATGTTCCCATTTTGTTCCCACTGATTTATAAGGTAAAATACATGAGGGTGCTTCATCTCTGGTTCTCTTTGGTCTACCGCCAAGCGTTCGGGACCCATCGGCTAAACGCTCCCATTCAAGTGAATGGGAGCGTTTAGCATTGCGCGGTTACCGTCGAGTACTGTCGATAGCATAAGCGCGGCGTTCCAATCCCGATTTAACGCGTCGTTTCGGCCGTCCCTAGAAGCCGCATGCGACGTCCAGGGACGGCTAGCCGACGCGGCTTCATGTCCCCCTGCGGGGAGGAGAAACGCCGAACGCGACGATCTCAGTACTGCCGCCAGCGAACAGGACGTCACAGGACGATACGACTTCCTGGCCGCCCCAACGCCGCCTGCCGTCCGTGTGAACCGGCCCTAAAGGAGTTCTTTCGCGAAAAAAGTAGGCAGTTAAAAAATGTGACAGATGACAGGTTTTGGGCCTGTCCATCTTTTTAAGGGGGATTCTCAGGGCTTTCTTTGTTTTCAACAGCATTTCCTGAACAACAGTTGCAAAATCTAACTGACATAATAGTGTGCAAGTGATTAGGGAGGCCGGCTGGTATCTTGCTATTTTGGCAGTTAAACTGTTGTTCAGGAAATGCTGTTGAAAACAAAGAAAGCCCTGAGAATCCCCCTTAAAAAGATGGACTGGCCCAAAACCTGTCATCTGTCACATTTTTTAACTGCCTACTTTTTTCGCGAAAGAACCCCTTTAAGTAGTTAATGAAAAAAGAAACTGATCATATCACACCCAGCATTATAAATAAAAAATACAACAAATGCAGAAACTTACTAGATAGTGGAAAGTTGGCACTGAGCTAAATGTTTGTTCTAAACACCTTTTAGCTGCCCGTGACACAGGAATACGGGAAGCAAAAATGGCTATAGACATCCGTGGCAGTCTAAAGTTGGCCATACATCTCTCTAGCGACCATCCTATTCCATAATCATTAATGAATCGGATGAAAATCGTTGCCACCAAGATTGCACGCCCAATCAAAAATGCAAACAATTCCAGCCTGAAATTGGTTACATGAATCGATCAGACATGCTGCAAGATGTCGGGTCGTTGTGGTCCTTGGTGTATAGTTTATAAGTGTGCACCCCTCCCCCCCAGTGTGTGCATTTATACATCACCGGTCCAATATCACCCTCCAAGCTGGGCCCATCTGTCTTTCTGCTTCTTCCTCTTCCATGTGCTAAACGCCGGCACCGTGTGCAGCACAAATGGAGGAGCGGGAAGCAGAAGGCAGATGGGGACAGTGCGGTGGGTGACACAGGACAGGTATAAAAGCAGACACAGGGGCACATATTATACACTAGGGGGCAGTGGCGAGGCGGTGGATGCAGGCCATTCTCGAACGATTTCCTGCTGGAGTCGATCCAGAATCGTCCTGCAATGTATGGGCAACCGACAGATCTCTCTCTAATCAGATTCCGTCAGAGAGAGAACAGTCTCTTGGTCGAACTGCCCATACAGCAGACAGCCTTAAAGAGAAACTCCGACCAAGAATTGAACTTTATCCCAGCTGATACCCCCTTTTACATGAGAAATCTATTCCTTTTCACAAACAGACCATCAGGGGACGCCGTATGGCTGATATTTTGGTGAAACCCCTCCCACAAGAAACAAGAAAAGTACGTACTCCTGGCAGTTTCCCCGTCTGTGAACCTTGTTGCATTGTGGGAAATAGCTGTTTACAGTTGTTTCCAACTGCCAAAAAGCATGCAGCAGCCACATCACCTGCCAGCAGTAAAAATGTCACCATGTTATAAATGTCAGAATGTAAATCAGGGATTTAAAAGATTTTACAATGGGCAAACACTGACTAAATCATTTATGCATAGTTATTGTAAAAATGAAGCACTTTTTTAATATATTATTTTCACTGGAGTTCCTCCTTAAAGGACCACTATTACGAAAATAGTAAAATTTTAAATATATATATATATAAACATATACAAAGACAAAGTACCGTACATTTCTTCCAGAGTAAAATGAGCTGTAAATTACTTTTCTCCTATGTTCCTGTCACTCACAGTAGATAGTAGAAATCTGACATTACCGACAGGTTTTGGACTAGCCCATCTCCTCATAGGCGATTCTTGTGGTTTTGTTTATCTTCAAAAGCACTTAGGGCTGGTGCACACCAGAGCGGTTCTGCAGCGTTTTTTAAAACGCTTGCAGGGGGAAAGCCACTTGCCTAATGAAAGTGAATGGGCCGGTGCACACCAGAGCGGTTCTGCAGCGTTTTTTAAACCGCTTGCAGGGGGAAAGCCACTTGCCTAATGAAAGTAAATGGGCCGGTGCACACCAGAGCGGCTCGTTTTTTCCAGAAACACAAACTCCCCGGCTGCAGCATTTTTTTGGATTTCTGAGGCGTTTCTGCCTCAATGTAAAGTATAGGAAAAAACGCAAACCGCTCTGAAAAAAACGCTAGATCAGAGCGGTTTGCCAGGCGTTTTTGTTACAGAAGCTGTTCAGTAACAGCTTTTACTGTAACAATATTTGTAATCTGCTACACAAAAATGCTCCCAAAACCACTAGGCATGTTTAGAAAACGTCTCTAAATATGCCTAGAATCGCTCTGAAATCCACTCCAAAAACCGCCAGCGTTTTGTGGATCTGCTAGTGGTTTTGGTGTGCACTGGGCCTTAGTGAATGTCAGTTGCTCTGTCCAACTGCCAAAAAACAGTGTGCAGCGAGCAGGGAAGCTGCCCAGCATCATTGTTTTTCAGGGAATGTCTTTATAAAACACAAAATCCTTGCTGAGAATCCCCCATGAAGAGCTGGACTAGTCCAAAACCTGTCGGTAATGTCCGTTTTCTATTAATTACTGTGACAGCAACACAGGAGAATATGATATAATAAAAATATGATATAATAATTTTCATGTGTAGTACAGCTAAGTAATAAAACATTAGGAGCTGAGACATAAGTCTAATATTGTTTCCACTACAGGAAGAGTGAAGAAACTCCATTTATTATGTATGCAAAAGAGCCATTGAGCTCCACGACTTTCAAAGTCGCAGAGAGCTCTGTCTTCTGAAGCTTTTTGTCTCAAGTGTCTGTCACTGTATCTTCTTTTTCTCTCCAGAGGACAGTTCATAAGTTCACTGGCCTGCTCTGTAAAATCATTTAGCATGCTGAGTAGTGTGTAAACTGCAAATATTAGAGAATGATGCAATGTTATAAAAAAAACACTATAAAACTGAAAATAAAAATATGAGAATATTTCCTTTGTTACTAATGTTCTAGTAATTATCCGTACTACACAACCAAATCATTATATCATATTTTTTTTTGCTTCAGTGTCTGTTTAAGGGTTAATCAGGTTGCAGAGGAGTGGAGAGCCTGTGTGATCAGCAAATGTGGCCCTAATTCCATTAAAATGTGTCTGCTGTGCTGTATAAAAACGTGCACGCCTCCTGTGTTATATCAGACCATAGTGGGATCTCTAAAAGCTCCTCCTCCTTTTGTGTCCTACCTGATCATGCACCTCCATCACTGTAAACCCATGCTATGCATCTGAGTGAACCTAACTTGCCTAATCTCCATGCTCCATCCAGTGACTAAGCATTACCTTGTACTCATACTGTGCTGTGTGATCTCCATGCTCCATCCAGTGACTAAGCATTACCTTGTCCTCATACTGTGCTGCGTGATCTCCATGCTCCTCTCCAGTGACTAAGCATTACCTTGTGCTCATACTGTGCTGTGTGATCTCCATGCTCCATCCAGTGACTAAGCATTACCTTGTACTCATACTGTGCTGTGTGATCTCCATGCTCCTCTCCAGTGACTAAGCATTACCTTGTGCTCATACTGTGCTGTGTGATCTCCATGCTCCATCCAGTGACTAAGCATTACCTTGTACTCATACTGTGCTGTGTGATCTCCACGCTCCATCCAGTGACTAAGCATTACCTTGTACTCATACTGTGCTGTGTGATCTCCATGCTCCCCTCCAGTGACTAAGCATTACCTTGTACTCATACTGTGCTGTGTGATCTCCATGCTCCCCTCCAGTGACTAAGCATTACCTTGTACTCATACTGTGCTGTGTGATCTCCACGCTCCCATCCAGTGACTAAGCATTACCTTGTACTCATACTGTGCTGTGTGACCTCCATGCTCCCCTCCAGTGACTAAGCATTACCTTGTACTCATACTGTGCTGTGTGATCTCCACGCTCCCATCCAGTGACTAAGCATTACCTTGTACTCATACTGTGCTGTGTGATCTCCATGCTCCCCTCCAGTGACTAAGCATTACCTTCTACTCATACTGTGCTGTGTGATCTCCACGCTCCCATCCAGTGACTAAGCATTACCTTGTACTTATACTGTGCTGTGTGATCTCCATGCTCCCATCCAGTGACTAAGCATTACCTTGTATTCATACTGTGCTGTGTGATCTCCACGCTCCCATCCAGTGACTAAGCATCACCTTGTACTCATACTGTGCTGTGTGATCTCCATGCTCCATCCAGTGACTAAGCATTACCTGGTACTCATACTGTGCTGTGTGATCTCCATGCTCCCATCCAGTGACTAAGCATTACCTTGTATTCATATTGTGCTGTCTGATCTCCACGCTCCATCCAGTGACTAAGCATTACCTTGTACTCATACTGTGCTGTGTGATCTCCATGCTCCCCTCCAGTGACTAAGCATTACCTTGTACTCATACTGTGCTGTGTGATCTCCATGCTCCATCCAGTGACTAAGCATTACCTTGTACTCATACTGTGCTGTGTGATCTCCATGCTCCTATCCAGTGACTAAGCATTACCTTGTACTCATACTGTGCTGTGTGATCTCCATGCTCCATCCAGTGACTAAGCATCACCTTGTACTCATACTGTGCTGTGTGATCTCCATGCTCCATCCAGTGACTAAGCATTACCTGGTACTCATACTGTGCTGTGTGATCTCCATGCTCCCATCCAGTGACTAAGCATTACCTTGTACTCATACTGTGCTGTGTGATCTCCATGCTCCCCTCCAGTGACTAAGCATTACCTTGTACTCATACTGTGCTGTGTGATCTCCATGCACCATCCAGTGACTAAGCATTACCTTGTACTCATACTGTGCTGTGTGATCTCCATGCTCCATCCAGTGACTAAGCATTACCTTGTACTCATACTGTGCTGTGTGATCTCCATGCTCAATCCAGTGACTAAGCATTACCCTGTACTCATACTGTGCTGTGTGATCTCCATGCTCCATCCAGTGACTAAGCATTACCTTGTACTCATACTGTGCTGTGTGATCTCCATGCTCCATCCAGTGACTAAGCATTACCTTGTACTCATACTGTGCTGTGTGATCTCCATGCTCCCCTCCAGTGACTAAGCATTACCTTGTACTCATACTGTGCTGTGTGATCTCCATGCTCCATCCAGTGACTAAGCATTACCTTGTACTCATACTGTGCTGCATGATCTGGTCTTTCTTGTATTCCTGTATTGTCGTATTGCCTTATGTCACCCCTAAATATTGTCTGTAACCTAAACTAATGTCCAGCGCTGCGTAATATGTTGGCGCTTTATAAATACAATAAATAAATATTATTAGTGAGTGTGTATTTCTGTCTCCTGCAGCAACTGCAATGCAACGTTTTATATCCAAGTAATTTATATACAAAGAATTTGTTGCAAAAAGCTGTGCATGCAGGTTCATTCGTGGATTGAATACCACAATTGCAGCCCCTCCTTGTCACTCACCTTTTACAGATCCTCACTATAATCTGATATGACCCAGGCTACGGAGGCGGCTGTTTTCCACCCAGTCTTGATGTGTGAACTGTTTTCATGAGAGACACAATGCAAACGCCTCCAATCGGAGTGCCTTATAAGTCAAATATTGTATAAGTATCTATATAAATACATAAACTCCACATCCCTGAATGATACAACAATCTGGATAAGCAAGAAGGGTTTAGGATGCGGAACATTAACAGCGAACAACAATATGGAGCTTCTTGCAGCCCCCGAGAGTCCTCCTGTGCCCATGCCATTCTTCCGAGACCCTCCGGCTAGCAGCGGTGACCGCTCAACGCCGGCCGGCCATACGCCTCCTCACCACGACCTGAGCGTGGCAGCCTTCTGCGCATGCAGTACGGGAAAATCGCTGATGCACATGTGTAGAGTGCTCCCGGAGACAGGCACGTGATCAGTGTGCCCCCAGCTTGGGGCCACGCATGCGCAGTAGCCTCTGACTGGCAGCAACCGGCCAGCTTTGAGGGGGTCACCGCTGCTGGCTGGAGGATCTCAGGAGGACGTCGCAGGCACAGGATGACCCCAGGGGTCTGCAAGAAGCTCCAGGAAAGTTAAACTTCTTTTTTTTTTTTGCTTAAATAACCCTTTAACTCTCAACAACTTTTTTATTTGTTATGTTTTGTTAAAACTTAAAGAGAATAGATGACATTAAATAAAATAAAATGATACTTACCTCAGTAGAAGGGAACCTCCGGATCCTAATGAATCTTCCCCCGTCCTCCTCAGCAGAGAGGATCCAGCTCTGGGGCCACCAAACAATCGTAACAGTAATATTTACATCGGCCTGCCAGTGCACTGGTGTCTCCCCGCTCAGGCTCTGTCAGAAATAGCTGAGCACGGTCGCATCGCCTCTGCTGCGCAGGTGCAGATGGCTCACTCACCAGTAGAGCGGACCTGATCGGGCTCAGCAATTTCAACTGGAACCCGAGTGGAGAGCCACTACTGTACGTGTGAGCAGCACCTACAAGCCCCGACCAGTGGACTATCGGGGTCTGCCACCGCTGGACCGCCTCTGCTGAGGAGTGTGGGGGAGCCTGTTTAGGATCCTGAGGCTTTCCCCTCCCGAGGTAAGTACCCCCCTCAAGGGCACTTTTTTGTGCTACAGGATCACTTTAAAGGCACCTGAGCACCTATATATAAAAATATACAAAATAACCCCCCCCCCCCCCCTCATTTTGGGTTCTGTTCACCTAAGGGTTAAGATCTGAGTTAAGGTGGCCACACACCATACAATTTTTTTAAATATCTGTTCAATTTAAGAATTGCTAGGGTGTCTATATTAATAAATTGACAATCCAACGCACGCCACACAATATTTAGCAAAATTGAAGAATAATATCCGGCATTCAAGAACAATAAGAATGGGAAATCCAATAGGCTTTTTCAGTCGAATGAAAAAAAAAAAAAAGCTTTAGATTTTTTCGGGAGATCTGATCCTATTTGTCGAATTGCCGTAAAATTGGATCATTTTATTGTATCTTGTGTGGCCACCTTTAGCAGCAGGCTGCAGCCACTGTAACAACACACGCACACCTCTCCCAACTTTTTGAGATTCGAAAGAGGGACACTTAAGCCACACCCCTGATCACGCCCCCATCACACCCCTAGTCACGCGTACCATAAAGTTTTCATACGAAAAATATGTTGTTTTAGAATTAAAACCACACTGGTCCCTTCTATCCTGGTTCATTTTCCTTCATATTAACATTTTAAAATCAGTAATATATCAAATAAAAAAATGGGAATAAAGTTTAGAGGCAATTAAAGACATTTTTCAGTAGGGAAATGCATATATTTACATAGAAAGTCATGAAAGAGGGACAAATAAGGAGGAAAGAGGGTCAGGGCTCCCAAAGAGGGACAGTCCCTCTGAAAGAGGGACAGTTGGGACACACACACACACACACACACTGTACACACACACACACACACACACACACACACACACACACACACACACACACACACACACACACACACTGTACACACACACACACACACACACACACTGTACACACAGACATACACACACACACACACACAGACATACACACACACACACACACACACACACACACACACACACACACACACTGTACACACACACACACACACACACACACACTGTACACACAGACATACACACACACACACACACAGACATACACACACACACACACACACACACACTGTACACACACACACACACACACACACAAACATACACACACACACACACACACACACACACACACACTGTACACACACACACACACACACACACACTGTACACACACACACACACACACACACACACACACACACACTGTACACACACACACACACACACTGTACACACACACACACACACACACACACACACACTGTACACACACACACACACACTGTACACACACACACACACACACACACCCACCTACCTACCTTACCAACAGGGGGCTGGTCCCATGCTGGAGTAAGCGTCTGGGGCCAGGAACATTCTGTGCATGCCACGTAAAATTCTTTTGCAAACTACACATTTATAGTCTATCGTCTATAGCGCAACCCAGATGGGGGACCTCGGCACAATGGAGGGGACCCTAAAAATAAAGACTACAGGGGGCTGGAAGAAGCCCCAGGTAAGTCAACTTCTTTGGACCCGGTTCAGGTGTGCTTTAAAGACAACCACAGAATAAGAACATATCACGTTGGTGTCCATATAACACTAGTACCATCGTATGACAACAGGTAATACAATATGTAATACCCAATGCCATCGTGCCATACGGGGACAGAGTGCTGGAGGTCACTTTGATCTTGGCTGTCTCCTCCTGGCCATTCCCAGTAGTGACGTTAATTACATCAGTGTTTCCCTATAACTTACTGCCTGGGCATGACGCACTGACGTATGCAGGTGCGGTCCCGCCCACACACTTCCTCCACCATGCTCCTGTGTGCATGCGCCGGAGGGGGTTACACATGAGCAGTAAAGTAGCTGTGACCCAGATGGCTTGGAGATTTTTCTGAGGGGTGCAGTGGCACAACAGGGGGGACCCCAAAACCCTGACGGACCTCAAAGACTACGGGGGGGGGGGGGGGGACTGGGGGGCTAGGAGTCTCAGGTTAGTAAAAGTCCACTTTTTTTTACCCAGTTCAGTTGTGCTTTAAAGTGGAGCTGAACTGTTGCACAGAACAGAAGGAAAACTTAGAGAAATACACCCTGTATGCATTTAGAGAGTTTAGCCTGTCTAATTTCCCCTCACCTGTGACTAATCACAAGTTGTAATTTGATCCCTCAGCTGTGTCGACTGGCTGCCTCGGCAGATAGGCTCATTTGAAAGAACAGGATGTTATCCCTATGTATGCTTTCATGAAAGCAGGATTTAGACACACTGCAGATTTATTGCAGAAGTTGTATCAGCTGCAACAAAAGAAATGTTTTTCTTTAAAAGTTATTATGCTGTTGCTTATCTTAGAGCAGAGAGGACATTCTTAATTCAGGTCCTCTTTAAAGACAAAGATATTGAACAAAACGCATCGGTGTCCACATGACCAATACAATCCTACGATGACAATCAATACAATATGCAGTGCCGTCATGTACGGCTAAATTGCCACACATTCAATGCAAATTGTCTGCATGTTGCAACTAGGTCAGTCAACAAGTGTAGGAAATACTTGTCTGGCCCAGTTCCAGCCTGCATGCAATCTGCATTACATCTATCTATCTATCTATATATAATAGAGTAAGTGCCTCAACCTACAAGCAAGAAGAAGAAGTAGCGCCCTGCCCCCAGGGCCGGTCCAAGCAAGAAGAAGGGGCTGGCCCAAGCAAGAAGAAGAAGTAGCACCCTGCCCCCAGGGCCGGTCCAAGCAAGAAGAAGGGGCTGGTCCAAGCAAGAAGAAGAAGTAGCACCCTGCCCCCAGGGCCGGTCCAAGCAAGAAGAAGGGGCTGGCCCAAGCAAGAAGAAGAAGTAGTGTCATATCAAACCAAGGGCAAAGAGGGATAATTTGCATATTCAGTAGCAGTGCATTGTGGGTAACCACAAATGTTCACTTAGGCCTAGTGCACACCAGAGCGTTTCGGCTGCGGTTTGCGATCCGCTTGCGGGTGCAGATCCGCTTGGGTAATGTATTGCAATGGGCTGGTGCACACCAGAGCGGGAGGCGTTTTGCAGAAACGCATACTCCCGGGGTGCGGCAGATTTTGGATTGCGGATGCGTTTCTGCCTTAATGTTAAGTATAGGAAAACCGCAAACCGCTCTGAAAAACGGCACTTCAGAGCGGTTTGCCAGGCGGTTTTTGTTACAGTAGCTGTTCAGTAACAGCTTTACTGTAACAATACATGGAATCTACTACACCAAAACCGCTACACAAAACCGCAAAACGCTAGCTGAAACGCTGCAGAAAAAGAAGAAAAAGTGTTTCAAAATCTGCTAGCATTTTGCGGATCTGCTAGCGCTTTTTGGTGTGCACCAGGCCTTATAGCTGAATTATTGCAGATTTGCTTCTGTTTTAGGAAGGAAAATTACACCAAGCTTTGCTTTTTTTTTTTAGTAGGAGGGCTTTTTGGTCCCTTTTATCCCCCTATACATTCCGAGTGGTTTGGCTCACCCTGAGCTGCTTGGTTACTCTGTTGTACTGGTCCAAGCCCTATCTCATACAGCTTTATCATTCCCTGCCATGTACTGATGAGGACCACATGTCTGAAACAGGCTGTCACATGTGGGTTTGATATGACTGTGTAAAACTTAAAGCGATAGGCTTGCTTGACTTACCAAGGGTGAAAAGGAATAAATTGCATATTTAGTAGCAGTGTGTTGTGGGTAATCACAATTTTTCACTTATAGCTGAATTATTGCAGATTTTCTTCTGTTTTAGGAAGGCAAATTACACCAAGCTTTGCTTTTTTTAGTAGGAGGTCTTTCTGGTCCCTTTTATCCCCCTATACATTCCAAGTGGTTTGGGTCACCCTGAGCTGCTTGGTTACTCTGTTTTACTGGTCCAAGCCCTATCTCATACAGCCATATCAATCCCTGCCATGTACTGATGAGGACCAAAAGTCTGAAACAGGCTGTCTACATGTGGGTTTGATATGACTGTGTAAAATTTAAAGCTATATGCTTGCTATACACCAGTGGCTCTGGATGCTTGTTTGGCTTACCAAGGGAGAAAAGGGGTAATTTGCATATTTAGTAGCAGTGCATTGTGGGTAACCACAAATGTTCACTTATAGCTGAATTATTGCAGATTTCCTTCTGTTTTAAAAAGGCAAATTACACCAATACAATGTGCGGCATTGCAGGAAGTGACGACAGTGGAACGCATGATGGAACGTGGAAGAGGTGAGTCATCCCTGTCCGCTGCCTCTTACTAATAGTGGCGGCTGCTGCTGAGCTTAAGCAGGAGGGGGAGTGCACACGGGTCGGCTAGTTTGCAATAAAGCTAGTATTATAAGCATCTCCCTGACCCTCTATAGTGACCGGCCAGAGATGGCGGCAGACCTGCAAATGTACTGAAGGCAGCGCACTGTCTGGTGATGACACTTCTGATGCGTTTGTATGCACAAAGTCTAAAGAACTTACAGAAAAGAAGGAAAACATAATGTGGAGGGGTTGGGAGGGGGATCTTATGCTGAACTACACTTACCAGCATCATCGTTATCCCGGTTCTGAGTCTTTCTCCTCGCTATACAGCTGATGATCACCACAGACAGGATGGACACGCCCCAGTGCACCAGCAAGCCAATCGCAACGTCCGCCATGATCCTCCGCTCCCGGGTCACTGAGGAAGAACACAACACACATATATATATATATCAGAGGTGGGAAAGTGGGGCCAGTTGTCAGTACAGCACTCTGTACCGTGCACGACATGGCAAAGGAAAAGGGTGAGGCATTAAAGGGACTCTGAGCACTCGGTAAAAATGAAATAGTGACTTACCTGGGGCTTCCTCCAGCCCACCGTAGGCAGCAAGGTCCCTTGGCGTCCTCCTGGCTCCTCTCCCGGTGGCTCTGTTATCAGACGACTTCGGCCCGAAGTCAACAGGCCTGCTTCCGGTTTCCTCAATTTGCGTCATTACGCCAGCCGCGTGAGAGTCCTGCATGCGCAGTTCTCTTATATTGAATGACGTGTAGCCGGCCAGCGTGAGTCCTGCGCATGCGCGGTTCTCTAATATTGAATGATGCGTAGCTGGCCAGCGTGAGAGTCCAGCGCATGTGTGGTTCTCTAATATTGAATGATGTGTAGCCGGCCGGAGTGAGAGTCCTGCACATGCGCGCTTCTCTTATATTGAATGACGCGTAGCCAGCCGCTGTGAGAGTCCTGCACATGCGCAGTTCTCTAATATTGAATGATGCGTAGCCGGCCAGCGTGATAGTCCTGCGCATGCACGGTTATCTTATATTGAATGACGCGTATCCAGCCGGCGTGAGAGTCCTGCGCATGTGTGGTTCTCTAATATTGAATGACGTGTAGCCGGGCAATGTGAGATCCTTGCGCATGCGCAGTTCTCTTATATTGAATGTCGCGTAGCCGACCGGTGTGAGAGTCCTGCACATGCGCGGTTCTCTAATATTGAATGACGCGTAGCCGGCCAGCGTGAGAGTCCTGCGCATGTGTGGTTCTCTAATACTGAATGACGTGTAGCCAGCCAATGTGAGATCCTTGCGCATGCGCGGTTCTCTTATGTTGAATGACGCGTAACCGGCCGGTGTGAGAGTCCTGCGCATGCGTGGTTCTCTTATATTGAATGACGCGTATCCAGCCGGCGTGAGAGTCCTGCGCATGTGCTGTTCTCTAATATTGAATGACGTGTAGCCAGCCAATGTGAGATCCTTGCGCATGCGTGGTTCTCTTATACTGAATGACGCGTAGCCGGCCGGAGTGAGAGTACTGCGCATGTGCAGTTCTCTAATATTGAATGACACGTAGCCGGCCGGCGTGAGAGTCCTGCGCATGCGCGGTTCTCTTATATTGAATGATGCATACCCAGCCAGCGTGAGAGTCCTGCGCAGTGTGAATGCGTGGTTCTCTTATACTGAATGAAGCGTAGCCGGCCGGTGTGAGAGTCCTGCGCATGCGTGGTTCTCTTATATTGAATGACGCGTAGCCGGCCGGTGTGAGAGTACTGCGCATGCGCGGTTCTCTTATATTGAATGATGCATACCCAGCCAGCGTGAGAGTCCTGCGCAGTGTGAATGCGTGGTTCTCTTATACTGAATGAAGCGTAGCCGGCCGGTGTGAGAGTCCTGCGCATGCGCGGTTCTCTTATATTGAATGACGCGTAGCCGGCCGGTGTGAGAGTACTGCGCATGCGCGGTTCTCTTATATTGAATGATGCATACCCAGCCAGCGTGAGAGTCCTGCGCAGTGTGAATGCGTGGTTCTCTTATACTGAATGAAGCGTAGCCGGCCGGTGTGAGAGTCCTGCGCATGCGTGGTTCTCTTATATTGAATGACGCGTAGCCGGCCGGTGTGAGAGTACTGCGCATGCGCAGTTCTCTAATATTGAATGTCGCGTAGCCGGCCAGCGTGAGAGTCCTGCGCATGCGCGGTTCTGTAATATTGAATGACGCGTAGCCGGCCGGCATGAGAGTCCTGCGCATGCGCGGTTCTGTAATATTGAATGTCGCGTAGCCGGCCAGCGTGAGAGTCCTGCGCATGCGCGGTTCTGTAATATTGAATGACGCGTAGCCGGCCGGCATGAGAGTCCTGCGCATGCGCGGTTCTGTAATATTGAATGACGCGTAGCCGGCCGGCATGAGAGTCCTGCGCATGCGCGGTTCTGTAATATTGAATGACGCGTAGCCGGCCGGCATGAGAGTCCTGCGCATGCGCGGTTCTGTAATATTGAATGACGCGTAGCCGGCCGGCGTGAGAGTCCTGCGCATGCGCGGTTCTGTAATATTGAATGACGCGTAGCCGGCCGGCGTGAGAGTCCTGCGCATGCGTGGTTCTCTTACATTGAATGACACGTAGCCGTACGGCGTGATAGTCCTGCGCATGCGTGGTTCTGTAATATTGAATGACGCATAGCCGGCCGGCATGAGAGTCCTGCGCATGCGCGGTTCTGTAATATTGAATGACGCATAGCCGGCCGGCATGAGAGTCCTGCGCATGCGCGGTTCTGTAATATTGAATGTCGCGTAGCCGGCCAGCGTGAGAGTCCTGCGCATGCGCGGTTCTGTAATATTGAATGACGCGTAGCCGGCCGGCATGAGAGTCCTGCGCATGCGCGGTTCTGTAATATTGAATGACGCGTAGCCGGCCGGCATGAGAGTCCTGCGCATGCGCGGTTCTGTAATATTGAATGACGCGTAGCCGGCCGGCATGAGAGTCCTGCGCATGCGCGGTTCTGTAATATTGAATGACGCGTAGCCGGCCGGCGTGAGAGTCCTGCGCATGCGCGGTTCTGTAATATTGAATGACGCGTAGCCGGCCGGCGTGAGAGTCCTGCGCATGCGTGGTTCTCTTACATTGAATGACACGTAGCCGTACGGCGTGATAGTCCTGCGCATGCGTGGTTCTGTAATATTGAATGACGCATAGCCGGCCGGCATGAGAGTCCTGCGCATGCGCGGTTCTGTAATATTGAATGACACGTAGCCGGCCGGCGTGAGAGTCCTGCGCATGCGCGGTTCTGTAATATTGAATGACGCATAGCCGGCCGGCATGAGAGTCCTGTGCATGCGCGGTTCTGTAATATTGAATGACGCGTAGCCGGCCGGCGTGAGAGTCCTGCGCATGCGCGGTTCTGTAATATTGAATGACGCGTAGCCGGCCGGTGTGAGAGTCCTGCGCATGCGCGGTTCTGTAATATTGAATGACGCATAGCCGGCCGGCATGAGAGTCCTGTGCATGCGCGGTTCTGTAATATTGAATGACACGTAGCCGGCCGGTGTGAGAGTCCTGCGCATGCGCGGTTCTGTAATATTGAATGACGCGTAGCCGGCCGGCGTGAGAGTCCTGCGCATGCGCGGTTCTGTAATATTGAATGACGCGTAGCTGGCCGGTGTGAGAGTCCTGTGCATGCGCGGTTCTGTAATATTGAATGATGCGTAGCCGGCCGGCGTGAGAGTCCTGCGCATGCGCGGTTCTGTAATATTGAATGACACGTAGCCGGCCGGTGTGAGAGTCCTGCGCATGCGCGGTTCTGTAATATTGAATGACACGTAGCCGGCCGGTGTGAGAGTACTGCGCATGCGCGGTTCTCTAATATTGAATGATGCATGCGCAGACTGAGGAAGAGGGAAGCAGGCTTGATGACTTTGGTCCAAAGTCATCTGATAACCGAGACATCAGCCGGGACCAGGAGAGGAGCCAGGAGGACGGAGGGGGACCTTGTGGCCTACGGTGGGCTGGAGGAAGCCCCAGGTAAATCAATATTTCATTTTTAACGAGTGCTCAGGGTCCCTTTAAAGCAAACTGAGCACCATTTTTATCACCCAGGGCATCTCAATAGCACAATAAATATGCATGCCAACAATGTGGCTCATTATTAGAAAAAAACAATTTTACCTCTTCTTTTTAAGTTTAAAAGCTTAGCAGAGGGTTTTATTAGCCTTTTTCCGAGGCCTGTCGGACAGCAGAAATTTCAGGCAGATTAGGACTAAAGTCATTATTTTATTGCACATATTAGCAGAGAGAAAAGAAAAGCTTTCATCAGCAGGGGGGTGAGGACATAGGGCACTGTGCTTCAAAGAGTTTACAGAAGTCACAGATGCTATCTTCACACCTTCCCTCTGGATAAATAATGGGCAGCTAGAAGGGGAGGGGGGAACATTGCAGCTTCTATAGTCTATTAGAAACCAGGAAAACAAAAGTGGTGCTTGGTTCCCTTAAATAATATAGTAAAAAATGAGAATGTTTAGGCTGCAGCCTGATGGTCCCCCATAAGCAATCATAAGCAGTTGTATAACTCTCTGTTACCTGGAGGAAGTAGTTCCACAGCCATGGAATTCTGGGAACTGACTCGGTTTGCCACGATACACGAATAGATGCCGGCAGACTTCGGGTCCCGGCCGTTCAGAGACAGGGTGGTGGAGTTGTCCTCTCTAGTGATGTTCATGGCTATCTCCTCCTGGCCAATCCTGATGGTGATGTTTAAATGTCCGTCCCCTGAACCCTGGCACGTCAGCATGATCAGACATCGGCCATCGTCTTCTCTCGGTGGCCATATCGTCAAATCAGGTTCAGACACGGGATCTGCAGAAATGACAATATCAGATAAAATATTACCCAACAATAATCAGTGACTGTGAAAGTGAAGTTGCAGCAGCTGCAGCTAGAGGGCAGTCTGAGCCACATCAGGTTACAGTGGAGGTAGTAAGGAAGGTCCGCAACGATGTCTCTTAAAATGCTCAATCTTTATTCAGGACATATCCTCAACAGTTAAAAAGCACAGCTGACATGTTTCGGGCCAGACATGCCCTTAATCATAGCTAAAAAACATGGCTGATCTCCTTTGCTTTTATAGGTAGTGACAACCCAGGGCGGAGCACAGACCACTCCTGCAAGGGAGGGGTCGAAAGCAAGTGTCATGCTCCACACATGGGAGTCACACCATATACAGACATATGTTAATACTTTAAAAGCTATACAAATAAAGCATAAAAACAAAAATGAAGCAAATCAGAAAAAGGAACGACAAAATTATGGAGTAACACAAATGATGTAAAGGCACAACGGACTGTTCACTAAAATTAATGAAGCTCATCATTAAATATGAGGAGAATAAACTTGTGGACATTAGACTGAAAATATCTGAACTAACACAAAATTTGTCGAAATTTAACACATTACAGCAATATGATGAGCTGCATGAAAGGTTACAGGAGAACATTTCTAAATTGGAAGCTGCTATTACTGAAACAAAGAGGTTGAAATACATTAGAGACACAAATGATTATGATCAGGATCTGGTATACCAGTGGGGCAAGTGGGAGGCTCCCCCCAAATCCCCAGCCAACACTACACGCAGGTCCAGGTCTAGGAATAGAAGGAGGGTTAATTTTTCAAGTGACCACAACTCACATAGAGAACCCTCAGGTAGTCCTCCCATGTGTAGGGGTGGTACTCTGAATGCCAATGCCATAGGCGAATCCATAGGAGCACGATCCATCAACAAGGTTCAAACCTCCTTGCCAAAAAACTCACAGAACAGGCCCCCCTCTTTCAAGCGACACAAGAGATCTTACAACAAGGACAGGAGAGGAGGAGAACCAGAAGGGCGGGAATAAAACATACTAAAGGTAAATCTAGGGGTCACCCTTTTGGTGTGCCGACCAATGTTGTCAATCTTTCAGATCACACTTTTACGGAAGCAGAACTGTCAGTGCTATCCAAAGGTTTGTCCTTTTCACCTACACATCATTTTGATGTTTTTAATACCCTACTAGATGTGAATAGATTCATCAGAAATATTCTCCTTAGGAAACATTTCAAAACTGATAGGGAGAGCACGCAGGAAGGTGGCCGTTCTGGGGTTGAGATATCCGACATTGGAAATTACCAGGATACGTGTGCTAAATGGACCCTAGATTCTTTGGTGTCCGAAAGCACAGGCCTGATTTCAGTGTCTGATGTACAACCCGTCAGGATCAGAAATCCTGACTTTTATCCATTAACGGCCAGAACACCTCCTGTGGAAATTTTTCAGGATATGGTGGAATCAGAGCTAATTAAACTGGCTGCCACACCATCTACACTATCTAAATCTAACCTTACTAGAGCTGAGCACCAGGCTATTAAGAATCTGCAAAACAACCAAAGTGTCGTTATACGTAATGCAGACAAAGGGGGGGCGGTGGTTATCCTCAATAGGTCTGACTATAGGGCTGAAGCCCTGAGACAGGTGGAGGATCCCACCACATACACCCGCTTAAGAGGAAATCCTACACAGGAATTCCAAAAACAATTATGTAGCCTCCTTAGGTATGGAGAGAGTCTGGGGGTCTTAGATCACAAATTAGTGGAATATCTGGGTGTCACACACCCTATTACCCCCATTTTTCATCATCTCCCCAAGATACATAAACCAGGCGCTCCTCCCGAGGGTAGACCCATTGTTGCGGGCATAGGATCCTTGGGGGAGCGCCTGAGTGATTGGGTGGACTCCATGCTGCAGCCTCTAGTCAGAAGACTTCCAGGGTATTTAAAGGATTCCAGACATCTGTTGGCAAGCCTGGAGGGAGTTGGGTGGGATGATGGTAGGAGTTGGCTCACCATAGATGTTAAGGCCCTGTATTCCTGTATTCCACACCATCTGGCTCTGACGGCAATCCAATATCATCTAGAAAAGTACTCAGAATACTCCTCTGATCTTCGGGTGTTTATTTGTGCTGCTACAGATTTCCTCCTGACCCGCAATTTCTTTATGTTCGATGGCGTCTTCTACCTCCAGAGGTGTGGGGCCTCCATGGGGGCCAAGTTCTCCCCATCCCTGGCTAATCTTTACATGGGATGGTGGGAGGAGTTCCACGTTTTTGGGGGTGGGGGACGCCTTTGGGACAGAGTTGCGTGGTATGGGAGGTTCATAGATGATATTTTGGTCATTTGGAAAGGAGACCGGTCCTCGGTTGACACCTTCATGATGTCCTTAAATGATAACCAGTGTAACTTGAGTTTCACATACACCTGGCAGCAACAGTCTATTGATTACTTGGATCTTACACTTGTGGGTGACACTGTTTCTAATAAGATTCACACTAAGACCTTTAGAAAGACATGCGCAGGAAACTCTACATTGCAGGCCAAAAGTTGCCATCCGGGCCATACCATCCGAGCGATTCCGGTGGGAGAATTTATTCGGGCCCGCCGGAATTGCTCGGATGAAGGGACTCTGTCGCGGGAGCTCCACATAGTGGAGGACCGCCTACGCGACAGAGGTTACCCTAAGTGGATGATCGATAGGGGCAGACGGCGAGCCCTGTCGATCCCCAGGAGACAACTGGTGCGGGGGAGTGCCCATCGTGCCAAACTTCCTGAGAGACCTGTATTTGTTACTAATTATAGCACAGAATTCTGCAACGTTAAGCGCATCATAGAGAAATATGTACCCATTTTGGAGGGTGATGGTGATATACGGCCCTATCTACAAAAAGGCATCAGCTTTGCCAGCAGACGTGCACCCACCCTTGGTAGTGTTTTGTCTCCTAGCCTTTTTGGTTCCGATGTGACTACCACCACATGGCTCTCGACCAAGGGGTCATACAAATGTGCACTTCCCACGTGTCATTATTGTGTAGTTCACAACAACACCCAGACAGTTAGGTCACTCACAAATGGTTATGGGGCCCCCATCAAACAATTCATTAATTGCAACACCAAAAATGTTATATATTTGGTAACATGCACTCTATGCTCCACACAATATGTGGGTTGTACTACTAGACCCTTAAAGGCTAGGATAGCTGAACACTATTTGGGGGCCTCTTGGTCCACTAGAAACATTTCTAATGTTGCGAAACACTTTCGGGAATTACATGGGGGTAACATGTCTGGTTTTATATTTCAGGGCATAGAGAGGGTCTCTCTACCCATAAGAGGAGGGGATTTACTGTCTTTAATCCGTAAAAGAGAGGCCCTATGGATCTTCCGCCTTGGAACCAGAGCCCCAATGGGACTAAATGCAAGGTGGGATCTGGCTCTAGTGACAGCTTAAAACACACACTTTTTCAATTGTGAACATTCTCTAGGATACTATAGCGTGTATCTGGCTTTCTGTTGTGCCTTTACATCATTTGTGTGACTCCATAATTTTGTCGTTCCTTTTTCTGATTTGCTTCATTTTTGTTTTTATGCTTTATTTGTATAGCTTTTAAAGTATTAACATATGTCTGTATATGGTGTGACTCCCATGTGTGGAGCATGACACTTGCTTTCGACCCCTCCCTTGCAGGAGTGGTCTGTGCTCCGCCCTGGGTTGTCACTACCTATAAAAGCAAAGGAGATCAGCCATGTTTTTTAGCTATGATTAAGGGCATGTCTGGCCCGAAACATGTCAGCTGTGCTTTTTAACTGTTGAGGATATGTCCTGAATAAAGATTGAGCATTTTAAGAGACATCGTTGCGGACCTTCCTTACTACCTTGTACTTGGATTGGATTGAGCAGCTAAGGGTCCAGCACTGTCTCTGGCAGCTCACAGTGCAGCGGTGAACCTTTCCTTTATTACAGTGGAGGTGCTGTGAATTACTGGCTGTGTGATTGCAGTGTCAGCATTTGCAGCTAGAGGGCAGCCTGAGTGAGATCAGGTCAAAAGCAGAGACATTGAATGATGTGTATATTAGTGGTTGTTTGACTGTGGTTGCTTTGGGTACCTGAACAAGGCCTTTTTTACACTTTTACACCCAATCCACCATGTTTTGGAGGGCTACAAACTTCTACTAGCAGGCAATCATTTATAAAATTCCATCCCACATCACGTCACATGGTAATATCAATCAATCACTTCAGTTTTTTGACAACTCCACAAAAATGCTTTTCAGTTTAGCCGTAGCTATTAGTTGCTGAGATCATGTGACACGGCTCTACAGCAGGACGTCCCGTAGAGACACCAGCTCGTTGGCTGAATTTAATATTCCTAGTTGTTTTGGCTGATAATTTTCCTAAGCCGATTCCAGTCCTAAATTACCAAGCAAAACTTATTGGGGAGTCACACCAATGTCACACAGAAACTTTGATATGGTATCTGTTCCCAGCGCCAATCAACACAGAAGTCTTATCTCCATTATTCAGAGATAAAAGAACTGTTTTCCTGGAAAGCTCACCGAAGTCTCAGCAAAACAGCTAAGCTTCCTCTAGAAAATAAACTACATCTATTAGTCCTTTAAAGCATAAAAAAAGAAAAGTGAGAGAAATCATAGAATGGATGATTGGCGCAGAAGGGAAGTGCAACTGCAGTTCCTCTTTAAAGGACACCTGAAGAGAGAGGTATATGGAGGCTGCTGTTTGTTTCCTTTTAATTAATACCAGTTGCCTGGCAGCCCTGCTGATTTTGCATCAGTAGTGACTAAATCAGACACCCGAAACAAACATATGGCTAATGCAGTCAGATTTATATAAAAAACATCTAATCTGATTACTGGTTCCGTACCTATGGCTATACGTATATAGAGGCAGAGGATCAGCAGGCTAGTCAGGCAATCTGCATTGTTTAAAAGGAAATATGTCAGCCTTCCTATCCTTCTCACTTCAGGTTCCATTTAAAGCGGATCCGAGATGAAAAAGTAACTATAACAAGTAACTTGTCGATATATCTCATCTAAAGTTTAATAGTTTACACAGCAAATCTGGCTGTATACAGCTTCAACAGTATATGATTATTTATTCCTGTGATACAATGACAGCAGCCATGTTCTGTTTGTGATCATTACACAGGCAAGCTGCTCTGCATCTCCACCCCTCAGCCTTTAGAAAACTCCCCTCCCCTCTCCTCCTCTCTGCCTCTGAAATCTATGGCTAGTAACACCTCCTCCTCCTCCTGCCCAGACTGAGCTCCCATGAGCCCTTGCTACATGGGACTGAGAGTGCCAAGGCTCTCTGAAAAGCTGTGGGCGAGGCTTGTTTAGCTTATATGGAATTAGGGTATTAAAACCATAAAAAAGTATTTGGCTTGAGGAATGCCCTATAAACTATATGAAAGGAACACAATTATGCAATGAGTAAAAGTTTATCTTGGATCCACATTAAATGACCTTATTCTGAGCTGTGTGACTTGGCTGCAGTACTCACCAATCACCAGCAGGTTGATCTTGGCGGTGCGAGTCATATTGACCTCTTGCACGTAGGTGCCGCTGTCTCTCTTCGTCAGATTCGTCAGCAGAAACGTGCCATTATGCGGGTAGAATTTACTACGCCTGGTATACGGCTCACGTATACTGTGCGTACCATGACAGGATACAATCAGCGTTCCGTCAGATCGTTTCAAGTCAAAAACCGTCTCTCTGTCTATGTGTGCCGCGGGGAAGACCACGGAAGAACCGCTTCTCCCGTACACATGGTAGGTCCTCACTTCTCCGGTTCCTGCAGAGATACAGAGCGAGAGAGAGAAGAGGGGGGTTTACCCAAACCCATATCCAGCAGAGGTTCAACAAGAGTACAGCTACATTAATAAAAACCCAGTTACAAGAGCAACTGCCACAAGGAAGCTCTGAAGGAACATTTAGTCATGACACATCTTCTGCCCCCAGGACCTCTGGGGTTCACATTAAAACCACAGTGGACCATGCAGGTCCCAGGAACAGGAAGTGAGGTCATGCCTGCCCAATGGAGATACAAACACAGGCACAATCTGGCAGAATTAAAAATTACTTAAATGATTACAAACCAGTCCCTTTTTATGTTAGTACTGGATATTGAGGCACAGTTAGGGGGTTTGGAACTATTTTTGGATTTTTATGACTGTTCGAGGATCTCCAAACTTTCCTGCCCAAACGGGAATTAAATTGGACCTGATCACAGAACTTCCTCTCTGCTCTAATAGATATGCAACAGCATAATAAGCTTTAAACAAAAAACAATTCTTTATTACGGCTGATACAAATCCTACAATAAATCTGCAGTGTGTCTACTTCCTGCTTTTATGGAAGCAGACATATTGTTAACACCCTGCGCTTTCAAATGAGCTTATCTGCGGTGGCAGTCAGGTGACAAAGGTGAGTGATCACATTACAACTTGTGATTAGACACAGATAAGTGGGAATTAAACAGGCTAAACTGTCTAAATGCATACAGGGTGTATTTCTCTATGTTTTTCTTCTGTCCTGTGCAAGAGTTCAGCTCCACTTTAAGTAAATCTCTTCGAAGGTGACACAAATGGTCACAAATAAACTGACAACTGAAGAGTCCCATTACTTGTTGTCACGTCACTTCCAGGAAGTAGAGCCACTCCCCCTTGTGATGTCATCACTTGGCTCCTGCACCACTGCAGAAGACAGATCAGTCATTCTGGGAGGAGGGGGATTGACTATGACTACTGACCACTTTACCACCCACGAATCCTAGGGAACTATGGCAGGGGGCACAACTAAACTAGCTAGGTTAGTACAAGTTTTTTTTTTTTGTTTATTAAAGGGATGAAAGAATAAAAAGTTGGAATATGTCCTTAATATTAAACAAGCCGTCTCCTTTCCTGTTCACCTGTTGTTTTCTATATCTGATCAATAGGTTTCACAGAAACAGGCGAGAGATTTAAAGTGTCCCCAGCAAGACGGACGAGCTCACCAGGGTTGTCAAATCATCCCTTTAAATACTGCCACATGTAAGTTATGCAGATTCTGGGCTGTTTGCACATAATCAGAGCCTAAACTGCATCTAACTAACCACAAGACCTATATAATTCAAAAGGGATGAGTTGCAGAATTGGAGCTCGACCTCTGACATTCCATCATACCTCCCAACTTTTTGAGATGAGAAAGAGGGACACTTAAGACACTCCCTTGTCACAACCCTAGTCATGCATACCATAAAGATTTCATAAGAAAAATATGTTGTTTTATAATTCAAACCACATTGGTCCTTTCTATCCTGGTTCATATTAACATTTTAAACTTAGTAATAGATCAATTTAAAGAATGGGAATAAAGTTTAGAGTGAAACACATTTTTTTGTAGATAAATATATATATTTACATAGAAAGAGGGACAAAGTCCTGACAGAGGGACAAATGAGTAGGAAAGAGGGACAGGGGGACAGGGCTCCCAAAGAGGGACTGTCCCTCCAAAAGAGGGACAGTTGGGATCTATGATTCCATGTCCACGGGAAAATACAAAGATGGGCCCGACAACTGTCTTTCTACAGAATGCCTCCCTAGTACTGCTGCTTTGTGAAGTCAGTAGAAATAAAAAAAATAAAAATCATCATAATGCAAATATAGACCATACCCCCAGACCCCCCCCCCCCCCCCCCCCCGCTCCCCCACATGCACAAACACACTTATGTGTATCATTCAAGAATGACTCATCATCACACTGCTCTGGGTGTTGTCATTTTCCTGAGAGAAATGAAACCTACTATCACTTTACATTACAATCTAGTATCAGTCCTTGACTGAGAGAGCAGAGACACAAGACAGACGGTCTGCATAAAAGTCCCAGAGACAAAGATCTCAGAGACAGAGGACCAGAGAGATAAGACTGCTGTGGATGAGATTCTCAGAGACAGAGGACCAGAGACATGAAGACTGCTATGGATGAGATTCCTGTCTCCCAGAGACAGAGTACCAGAGACATGAAGGCTGCTATGGATGAGACTCTCAGAGACAGAGGACCAGAGACATGAAGGCTGCTATGGATGAGATTCTCAGAGACAGAGGACCAGGGACATAAGACTGCTATGGATGAGACTCTCAGAGACAGAGGACCAGGGACATGAAGGCTGCTATGGATGAGATTCCCGTCTCCCAGAGACAGAGTACCAGAGACATGAAGGCTGCTATGGATGAGACTCTCAGAGACAGAGGACCAGAGACATGAAGGCTGCTATGGATGAGATTCTCAGAGACAGAGGACCAGGGACATAAGACTGCTATGGATGAGACTCTCAGAGACAGAGGACCAGAAGCATGAAGTCTGCTATGGATGACATTCCCAGAGACAGAGGACCAGAGACATGAAGGCTGCTATGGATGAGATTCCCAGACATATGAAGGCTGCTATGAAGGCTGCTATTGATGAGATTCTCAGAGACAGAGGACCAGAGATATGAAGGCTGCTATGGATGAGATTCCCAGACATATGAAGGCTGCTATGAAGGCTGCTATTGATGATATTCTCAGAGACAGAGGACCAGAGACATGAAGGCTGCTATGGATGAGATTCCCAGACATATGAAGGCTGCTATGAAGGCTGCTATTGATGAGATTCTCAGAGACAGAGGACCAGAGATATGAAGGCTGCTATGGATGAGATTCCCAGACATATGAAGGCTGCTATGAAGGCTGCTATTGATGACATTCCCAGAGACAGAGGACCAGAGAGATAAGACTGCTATGGATGAGACTCTCAGAGACAGAGGACCAGAGACATGGTAGCTGCTATGGATGAGATTCCCAGACATATGAAGGCTGCTATGGATGAGATTCCCAGACATATGAAGGCTGCTATGAAGGCTGCTATTGATGAGATTCTCAGAGACAGAGGACCAGAGATATGAAGGCTGCTATGGATGATGGCAACAATTCTGGATTTATAAGTATTGCTGTACAGCTGGTCAGTGGCAACAGAAACCATTATGTTCAGAAGGAGGTGATTTTAACAGTGTGGTAATTTAGCATCCAAACCAATCCAAATTTGGGGCTAAAGGTTATGGTCAACGTATGTTCTGGACAACCTTTCAGAGGGTGTTATAGGTTAGACTTTTAGATTTGGGTAAAGGGAAAAGGTCAGGACAGGTTAGGATACGATAATTGTTTGGGAAATAAATCAGAGTGAAGCATAGGTGAAGGTACAGGACTAACCTAAAAGGAACCTGAGGTGAGAGACATATGGAGGCTGCCATATTTAAACAATATCAGTTGCCTGGCAGCCCTGCTGATCTCTTTGGCGGCAGTAGTGTCTGAATCACACCAGAAGCAAGCATGCGGCTAATCTTGTCAGAATTGTCTCAGAAACGTCTGATCTGTTCAGGGCCTATGACTAAAGTATTAGAGGAAGAGGATGGGAAGGCTACTGGTATTGTTTAAAAGGAATAAATATGTCAGCCTCCATGTGTCTCTGACCTCAGATTCCCTTTCAGCCTTGGCACATAGCAGGGAAATGATTGAGGCTGCAAAGATTAATGGTAACCATAAGAAAGGTTAAAAGCCTGGGCTATGGTTGGTGTTCGGAAAAGGGGAACTGGTTATGGGTTTGTTACAGCTTAGCAGGTGAGGTGAGGCTTAGATGACAAAAAGGGAGTTGGGATACTTAAAGAGACACTGAAGCAAAAAAAAAAAAAAAAATGAAATAATGATTTGTATGTGTAGTACAGCTAAGAAATAAAACATTAGGAGCAGAGACATGAGTCTATTACTGTTTACAGTACAGGAAGAGTTAAGAAACTCCAGTTGTTATCTATGCAAATAAGCCATTGAGCACCACAACTTTCAAAGTCACAGAGAGCTCTGTCTTCTGAAGCTTGTTATCTCAACTGGCAGTCACTATATTGTTTTTTCTTCTGCACAGGACAGGTCAAAAGTTCACAGCCTGCTCTGTAAAAATCATTTAGAATGCTGAGTAGTGTGTAAATTGCTAATATTAGAGAATGATGCAATGTTATAAAAAACACTATATAACTAAAGATAAAAATATGTGAATATTTTCTTTGCTTCTAATATTCTTGTAATTACCCATACTACACAACCAATTCATTATATCATAATTTTTTTTTCGCTTCAGTGTCTCTTTAACCACTTAAGCCCAACTGGACGAGATTTCTCGTCCAGTTGGGCTGCGCGCACTCCCGCGGGTCGCGCGCCCCCGCGGGCCCCCCCGTGCGCGCCCTCGCTGCTGGCCGCTAGCCCACCGATCAGTGAAAGGGATTATAAATCCCTTTCGCTGATCGGACCCCCCCCCGGAGAAAAGCCGACAGCGTCTCTTCAGACGCTGCGGCTTTTCTGAGCTCTGGTCTCCTTTCTTCTGCCTGGGAGCGAGATCGATTGCTCCCAGGACTTTTTGATTCTGGCCATCTTGTGGCCAAATAGCAAATTACACCTAAAAAAAAAAGTTTTACAGATAAACATATAAATATATTAAAAAAAAACCCTGTTTACCTCCCACACCAAAAAATACCCACATACAAGTTTAAATTGAAAAAAAAAAAAATTACAATAATAAAAAAAAAAAAAACATAAATAGTTACCTAAGGGTCTGAACTTTTTAAATATGCATGTCAAAGGAGTATATCAATATGATTTAATAAATTATGGGCTTCTAAACAGTGATGGACGCAAAACGGAAAAAATGCACCTTTATTTCCAAATAAAATATTGTCGCCATACATTGTGATAGGGACATAATTTTAACGGTGAAATACCCGGGGCATATGGGCAAATACAATACGTGAGTTTTAATTATGGAGGCATGTATTATTTTAAAACTATAATGGCTGAAAACTGAGAAATAATGAATTTTTTCCATTTTTTTCTTATTCTTCCTGTTAAAATGCATTTACAGTAAAGTGGCTCCTAGCAAAATATACCACCCACAGAAAGCCTAATTGGTGGCGGAAAAAACAAGATATAGATCAATTAATTGTGATGAGTAGTGATGAAGTTATTGGCAAATGAATGGGGGGTGAAAGTTGCTCGGATGTAAAAAAATTTCAACCCTTCGGGCTTAAGTGGTTAAGGATCAAACAGGCAACCCTGAAATTTCAGTTTTGGTGAAGTTCTTTATTCCAAATATTTGTTATCCAGGCCTCAACATTTTTGGTGCTAGAAAGCAACATGTTTTCTGGAAGGTGCACCATCAGCTTCTACTCCACTGGTTGAATCTGAAGACCAATCAGGAACAAGGGGGATATAGACCAAATAAATCAGTGCTGCTTTATTATCAGAAGGTTGAGGGTGAGTATGTGCATCCTATGGGAAGAAACACAGAGACAACGGGAGCCCAGATGGTGCAGTATGTCACAGAGTTGAAATAATACTCACAAAGGCGGGTTGCAGAAGGGGAACCGACCACTGCAGGCAGGTGGAGATGCACAATCCCGACTCCACTCGGGGAACCAGGAGACCTGGCAAAGGTCGCTCTCTTGAAAAAACTCTTACACACTGGCAAACTAGGTAGTGTCAGAGACCACCAGTGGTCAGGTGTAGGAGCACCCCACGGATAGGGTGAGACACAGTAAAAAAAAGGGATAAAGAGGCGCCCAAGGTGGCTTTATTAACAGCTCCATTGCCAAGAGATGCCTAGTGCATGTGCCTCCTCTGATCTGCTTCTGGTGACCCTGTCCATTAACCACCCTGGCGTTCTGATTATATCGCCAGGGTGGCTGCGGGAGGGTTTTTTTTGAATAAAAAAAAAACTATTTCATGCAGCCAACTGAAAGTTGGCTGCATGAAAGCCCACTAGAGGGCGCTCCGGAGGCGATCTTCCGATCGCCTCCGGCGCCCAGAATAAACAAGGAAGGCCGCAATAAGCGGCCTTCCTTGTTTTGCTTATATCGTCGCCATAGCGACGAGCGGAGTGACGTCATCGACGTCAGCCGATGTCCTGACGTCAGCCGCCTCCGATCCAGCCCTTAGCGCTGGCCGGAACTTTTTGTTCCGGCTACGCTGGGCTCAGGCGGCTGGGGGGACCCTCTTTCGCCGCTGCTCGCGGCGAATCGCCGCAGAGCGGCGGCGATCAGGCAGCACACGCGGCTGGCAAAGTGCCGGCTGCGTGTGCTGCTTTTTATTTGATTAAAATCGGCCCAGCAGGGCCTGAGCGGCGACCTCCGGCGGTGTTGGACGAGCTCAGCTCGTCCAGACCGCTCAGGTGGTTAAAGAGAGACTGTCCACGCCATCAGACTAGGACATCAAAACTGGATGTTTTCCAGAACACCTAATATTCTGAACGTGGAGATTTTATTCAATTGCTAAGATTCTTTATGGGCCATATTTTTGTGTTCCTCAAGTTTTCCCCATTTGTTGTTTGCTGTTAGGCCTAGTGCACACCAGAGCGGTTCGGCTGCGTTTTGCGATCCGCTTGCGGGTGCGGATCCGATAGGGTAATGTATCTCAATGGGCTGGTGCACACCAGAGCGGGAGGCGTTTTGCAGAAACGCATACTCCCGGGCTGCTGCAGATTTTGGATTGCGGAGGCGTTTCTGCCTCAATGTAAAGTATAGGAAAAACGCAAACCGCTCTGAAAAACGGCACTTCAGAGCAGTTTTGCAGGCGTTTTTGTTACAGTAGCTGTTCAGTAACAGCTTTATTGTAACAATATATTAAATCTACTACACCAAAAACGCTTCACAAAACCGCAAAATGCTAGGTGAAACGCTACAGAAAAATAAGAAAAAAGCGTTTCAAAATCTGCTAGCATTTTGCGGATCTGCTAGCGGGTTTTGGTGTGCTCCAGGCCTTAGTGTCCCTCATAAGGATTATATGATCATCAAACACCAAAAATCCAACCCAAGAAGAGGGTGTTATACTGGAAGACAGGACAGTGCTATTACTCATCTAAGTGATCCCTCCCTGGGAGCTCCTGGCCTTGTCTTTATCAGAATGGAATTAGGAAGAGGGTTTGAACCGTGTGGGCCTTGCAGTCTGTCGGAAACACCAGCAGGCATTCAGCCTCAGACTCTCTCATGCTGGATTTTACACAGCATCTCTGGGTTATTTTGTTGTTTCTCTTGTTGACCGTGACATCTATCTAGAGAGGAGCACCAACGACAGAGCTATGAGGGTAAGTGACAAAATGACTAATTCTATGCATGGAGATTGGTGTCCATTAGGAGTTTAACTGACTTGAACATCAGGTGAGGTTGCTCTTTAGTTTTCTATCAAGGTAACTCATTTGAAAGGATAGTTCCTGATCATTTTTAGCCAAGAATATACAAAAGTTTGCTTTCTTAAAACAGAAAGAATTTGCGATAATTCAGGTTGGCGTGAGCTCGAGATGTCTCCCAGAGCACCACTGCTGAATATATGCAAATTAACCATTGTACCCTTAGAAGCTAAACACACCTCCAGAACCGCTGGAATGCAATGATGTGTCAGCTTGTTAATTTGTACAGAGCCAGAATAATCCAACATGCATCCAGACTGTTTCGGATTGTTTTATCCTCATCAGTGCATGGCATGGATTAATTTGGCTCTATGCAGCAGGGCTTGTAACACTGAGAGGTACAGACTAACCAGCCAGCTCATGGTGACCCAGAACTCATTGGAGTGTGTAAGGGACTACAATGGTCCTAAAAGCCCCCTTACTAAAATGCTAAGAAAAACAAAAGTTTGCTTTCTTAAAACAGAAAGAATTTGTGATAATTCAGGTTGGAGTGAGCTGGAGATGTCTCCCAGTGCATCACTGCTGAATATATGCAAATTAACCATTGTTACCCTTAGAAGCTAAACACACCTCCAGAACCGCTGGAATGCAATGATGTGTCATCTTGTTAATTTGTACAGAGCCAGAATAATCCAACATGCATACACACTCCAATGAGTTCTGGTTCACCATGAGCTTTCTGGTTAGTCTGTACCTCTCGGTGTTACAAGCCCTACTGCATAGAGCCAAATTAATCCATGCCGTGCACTGATGAGGATCAAACAATCCGAAACAGTCTGTATGCATGTTGGATTATTCTGGCTCTGTACAAATGAACAAGCTGACACATCATTGCATTCCAGCAGTTCTGGAGGTGTGTTTAGCTTCTAAGGGTACAATGGTTAATTTGCATATATTCAGCAGTGATGCACTGGGAGACATCTCAAGCTCACTCCAGAGACTTCCTGTGTCCTCCCTACCCTAATCGCCTCTCACCGGGACACTCTGGAAGATCGGGGCAGCGCTCCTCTTTACGCAGTAGCAGCTCAGATTTACTGCACAGGTGTGGCCGAACTCTCGCAGGCCCATTATGGCCGCGCTTGTGTATGAAGAGGAGTTCTTGGCAGATTTCTTTGGGGGGACCACGAACAGCAACGGAGATCGAGAGTATAACAGGAAAGCCTCTACAGAGTCCAGAGGCTTCCCTCTTCTAAGGTAAGTATCTGATCGTTGACAAGAGGTTCGCCTCGGGAACACTTTACTTTGAGCTGTGTTAAAAATGTGTGAGGACCTCAGCACTTTAAAGCGGTATCGTCACCATAAAAATCAAATTTCAACAGCAACTGGTGTATTAAGTGATGAAGATGCTAATCCTGCATTCAAAACTTTCAAAACTTTTTCTGCTGTTATGATTTGGAGTTATCATATACCTTAGGAGCACTGGCTCTTTAGTAGTCGTGCCAAAGAATTGCATGCTGGGGGTTCTTTATCTATAATCTATTCCTCCTCTTCCCTTTATTTCCCTGCCAGCTGCTTATCTGAAACCTAATCCCCTACTCACTTGTGTTTACAAGCAAGGCTGAGGTGACTCAGCGATTGGAGGAGACAAGAAAAAAAGTAAAGGGCAGAAATGACATCACGAGTTAGCCTTAACTGTGCCCCACCAGGAACAGAATTCTCGTCATTTACTATATAACATTCACTGAAATCAAAATGTGGACAGTATAATACATGTGTTATGTAAGTAGATCAAGTATTTATCTACTTATATATGTGTTTTTTTCCCTGGCATAGTATGGCTGATCCTACTGCTTTAAAGACTGGAGATCGACATCCCTTTAGGGGGTGTAACAATAGACCCTGCAAGAGATGCAGCCACAGGGTGCCCAGTCCTGAGCAACTGACAACTAAAGGCAAGGAGAGGAAAAGCTTTCTGCTCTATGCACAATTGTTCTAATGACTGGATCTGCTCAGCTACTGATAAGGAATCATACAAAGTTTTGCAGACAAAGATTTGTAGACAATCCCTATTCAGTGTTCAGCAGGGTCTTGTGTACAGCGCTGTTCTACTTCCAGCCTCCTTACCCCCCCCCCCCCCCCGGCCTAAGTGCTGTGTCCTGTAGTGATGCTGGAGGAGTCTGCAGAGCCCCGCCCCCAGCCTCTCTACCCCTGCCCAAGTGCTGTGTACTGTAGTGATGCTGGAGGAGTCTGCAGAGCCCCGCCCCCAGCCTCATCACCCCTCCCCAAGTGCTGTGTCCTGTAGTGATGCTGGAGGAGTCTGCAGAGCCCCGCCCCCAGCCTCTCTACCCCTGCCCAAGTGCTGTGTACTGTAGTGATGCTGGAGGAGTCTGCAGAGCCCCGCCCCCAGCCTCTCCACCCCTCCCCAAGTGCTGTGTACTGTAGTGATGCTGGAGGAGTCTGCAGAGCCCCGCCCCCTCCTCTCTACCCCTCCCCAAGTGCTCTGTACTGTAGTGATGCTGGAGGAGTCTGCAGAGCCCCGCCCCCAGCCTCTCTACCCCTGCCCAAGTGCTGTGTACTGTAGTGGTGCTGGAGAAGTCTGCAGAGCCCCACCCCCAGCCTCTCCACCCCTCCCCAAGTGCTGTGTACTGTAGTGATGCTGGAGGAGTCTGCAGAGCCCCGCCCCCAGCCTCTCTACCCCTCCCCAAGTGCTGTGTACTGTGGTGATGCTGGAGGAGTCTGCAGAGCCCCGCCCCCAGCCTCTCTACCCCTCCCCAAGTGCTGTGTACTGTGGTGATGCTGGAGAAGTCTGCAGAGCCCCACCCCCAGCCTCTCCACCCCTCCCCAAGTGCTGTGTACTGTAGTGATGCCTGAGGAGTCTGCAGAGACCCGCCCCCAGCCTCTCTACCCCTCCCCAAGTGCTGTGTCCTGTAGTGATGCTTGAGGAGTCTGCAGAGACCCGCCCCACCTCTCTACCCCTCCCCAAGTGCTGTGTACTGTAGTGATGCTGGAGGAGTCTGCAGAGCCCCGCCCCCAGCCTCTCTACCCCTCCCCAAGTGCTGTGTCCTGTAGTGATGCTTGAGGAGTCTGGGCACGGAGAGAAAACGTTTTCTATTCTCTGCAGGTTTGAGGTTTGGTGGGAGGAGGTCCCATCCAAAGTTTTGCAGGGCAGCCCAGTGATTTCTAGTTACGCCCTTGCATCCCTCGACAATGGCTATCATTCATAAAGCATTTCCGCATGCGGAAATGCTTAAAACAGCTGACTTTACCGACCACTTAGCAAGTTCGGCATTCATAAAGCCTCTTTCCGCATGAAAAACTGACACTACCAAGCAGAGCGATAAATCACCGCCTTGTGCGGTGATTATTGTAAAAAATGTAACAAAATGTTAATTCATAAAGAATTACACAAGCGGTATGAGGTCGGGAAGTACCGCTCCCTCTGATGTGGCGATAACAATGTTAAGTGAATGGAGACACACAGACCTCCCAGGCAGCTGCAGCAGAGCGGAACACGGAGAAATGTATCAACTCGGCTGCTTCCTGTGTCTCCGCAAGCCTACCGCCTGCCTACCGCCAGCCTAGTTCGGGGAATCTCCGCACTGCTACCGCACCTGAATACTTTTTCATGAATCAGCAGCCAGAAGTCTAAAACACCGCCAGCTGTGTTTTCCCGCACTGATTCTCCATACCGACAGCACTTTCATGAATAATAGCCAATGTGTAAAAACACATTGTATGTTTATAACCTGGAGCACCTGGAGGAAACCCACACAAACATGGGAGAAGATCACCATATAGTCCTTGGCAAGGATTGCATCCAGAACCTCAGAGCTGTAAGGCCAGATAGCTAAGCCATTCCTGAGCCATGCTTCCTTGTGCTTGTGGAGGCCCTGACTCAGAGCAGATCTTGGCTGACCCCTCAGTGACACCACAGGTAATTATTACAGCGTCACTGAGAATTGCTGTATTGTTGTATGACTGTAGTGTCTTACCACACCCACCACATGACTCCACCCCCACATGACTCCGCCCCCACCACAACACAACTCCATCCCGAATGAGAAACAGAAAGTGACTGCGTCACATGACAGCACATACACAATAATAACTGAAAGAGACTCAACACCCCGATGGCCCAGATCTGCCCACAGGGGGAACTGGTGTGTGGTTACTCACCGTGTTATTACACTAGAAAGCTATGCAGGAAACGTTACACCAATTATTGGCTGACTCAGGAATAAAATATATACAAAACCCATCCGGATTATGCAACATAAAGGGGGGTTTAAAGAGTTGCTTTTTCATTACACAATACTACTATTAACAATACTATTCATAGTAATAATAATAGCATGCTGGGCCTTGTAGTGCACCTTCATGTACCCCCCCCCCCCTCCCCCAGCTGCTGTCAGGTGTAGAGATCCTCAGTAATAATAATAGCATGCTGGGCTTTGTAGTGCCCCCTGCATGTACCCCAGGCCCCCCCCCCCCCCAGCTGCTGTCAGTAGAGATCCTCAGTAATAATGGGGGTCTCATCTGTAGGAGCTGCTGTGAGCAGCAATAGCAGCAGGATGAGGGGTCCCATGCTGGTCAGAGTTGGGGGATGTGAGGACAGGAGAGGTCACCCCTTGGCCAGGCAGCTGAGTAATGAAAATCATGTATATGGAAGGGTGGGGGAGGGAGGGGTGATCATGCGACGTTGCTGGGAATACCCACATTGTGCAATATATACACAGTGCCCAGTACAGCCAGCCAGTGACATATACAATATATTCTTTATATTATCCCACATACTTCCATCACACCGCCAGACCCTCACTGCATATATATTGGGTGGGAAAATGTTAATCGTATTATTGCTATTATTAAATAACTGTGTTTACTATCCTGGACTTCTCAGGAGCCCCTCCCCCTGCTGGATGCAGCACGAGGTACAGGAGGGGACTTCCAGGGTAGAGGGGATTTCCAGTCCTGGAATTCCCCTTCCTCGTGCTGCTCCATCCAGCAGGAATGCAATCCAGTGAGGTGACGTCAGCAGACACAGCTCCAGGGCCAGATTGGTTCACAGATCAAAGAACCCCTCCCCCTCATGTGACGCTATGTGGGGCATGATGTAAGGATAAGGACCCTCTCAGCATGTATGTATTATGCAAAAAAGCAGCTTTCTCTGCACTACTGCAATGCTCAGCATGGCATGTCTGGTGCTGCTGGGTCCCCAGCGGAGGTGATCTATTATTAGTCTGTATAGTGGTGACATGCTGATACATTGTTGCAGAATCAGTCCGGATACATTGTTCTATTTACTAAACAAGTCATTTCCTCTCTGCGGAGCTCAGCAGCAGCAGCAGCAGCATTCCTCTACAGGGGAGACACAGCCTAGCCCTAGGATCTCCCTGCAGGGCACAGAGATCACACTGCCCCTCCATAGTGCACATAGGGGTAGACAGACACACACACACACATCCCCCTCCCACCACCACTCACTCTCCCATAGAGATCACACTGCCCCTCTATACAGTACAGGGGGCACATAGAGATCACACTGCCTCTCCATAGTGCACATAGGGGTAGCCTGAGACACACACCCCCCCCCCCTCCCCACCACTCACTCTCCCATAGAGATCACAGGCTGCAGGGGGCACATACAGAGCATCTCTCACCTGTGGCTGTACAGCTGATGCCCACCAGCAGTAGGAGGAGGATAGAGTTGGGGGTCTCCATAGTGCAGGATGGGGGTCGCAGCACAGAGCCTGGCACAGGAGCTGCTGATACAATGCTATCCTATGGATAACTGCCCAGAATCAGGTGATTGGGGAGGTGATTGTGGGGTGAGATGTGGGATGTTCTATTTACTCTCGTGATTTCCTCATCATTTCCTGGCAATGTTTATGCATCTGCATATCGCTATAGTAACACCTCATATTTATATATTTATTTATGTAGTATTGCGTCTCCACCTATCCCTCCCCTCCAAGCTCCAGAAACCCTCCTCTGGACCCTGAACACCCCCCACACATCTCCAGCTGCAGACAGTACAGGAGACACCCCCCCCCCCAGCTGCGTGCAGGTCCATCCACCCTCTTTACACTCACACTCTACCTCTTACCCTCACCACACGCAGACATTTACTTCCAACCTGGCATGCTGGTACTTGTAGTGCACGTGTAAAGTATTCAGACAAGGGTGCTCTACCCTCCAATGGATGTGCATTACAAACCAATGTCGCTCACAGGGGCTTGTTGTGCACACTATGGGCTTGATTCACAAAGCGGTGCAAAGTGTTTGCACGCCTGTGAAAAGCCCTTTATCACGCCTAAACTCAGTTTAGGCGTGATAAGAAGAAACTCGCGTGATCTCCCGCGCGCAGCGCACCGCGCTGCGCGCGCAGTGTACCGTGCTTCGCGCGCAGCGCCCATTGAGCCCTATGGGACTTTGCGCGCGTGCGTGCGCGTTTGCGCGCGGGAGCTTCGCGCGAAGAGCAGCACAAATCGGTGATAACTCAGTGGTGCACAGGTTATCACGCCTAAAGTCTTTTAGGCGTGATAACTGAGTTATCACCGCTTTGTGAATCAAGCCCAATGTGTGTTTCCTTACTGATATTTTTTATCTACTGTGCAAAAAATGCATTTAAAATGCAGACAAATTGACATTGTGTCCGAAGAATTGCATGCAAGAAAACACGAAAAATAAAAAGACAAGTGTGAATGTGTAGGTGAGACGGGCTGGATAGAAAAAAAAATCTACATACCTGGGGCTTTCTCCAGCCCCCACCTGACTGATCGCTCCCTCGCCGTCCTCCCAGACCACCACCATCCTACGCTTCAGTCGGGGACATTCAGAGCATTCATAGTCTGCGCACTCCACCCTCCCCCCCCCATCACTTTCCTATCACTGGGAGCGATCTGTGCCAATGCTCCTGGCGATGGGTGCACGACAGAGTCCTGCGCATGCACAGTATACCCCTGACTAGAAGGATTACCAGGCCGAAAAGAGGATGATCCAGGCAGTGCAGGTGGACAGCGAGGGAGCGATTAGTCTGAAGGGGGCCCGAGAAAGCCCCAGGTAAGTTCACTTCAGGAATTTCAGACTTTAAAGTCTAAAAACCACTGCGTCTGCATTGTCGTGTCCTCACTCCCACTGAAGTCACCAGGAGTGTATAGCATAAGCCCAGTATGGTCTGTGCCTGCACAGTACGCTCCTGGTGACATCAGCGGGAGCGAGGACACGGCAACGCAGGCGCAGTGGTTTTCTGACTTTAAAGTCTGAAATTCCACAAGTGAACTGGAGGCGGGGCCGGAGCATCGGTGAGTGGCTGCACGGGCACAGGATGTCTGCGGGGGACCATTAGAAGTCCCGGGTAAGTTCAACTCATTTTCCCCCAACCCCCCTACAGTCGTCCTTTGAATCATACTCACCCCCTAGATGGTTCCTCGTAGCAACTGAGAGAGCACACATGTGGGCAATTGCCCCTCCCCATCTTTATTCCTGTAGTCTAAAGGTGGCCATACATCTAGAGATTGTGGCAGCCGATCGACCAAGTGACAGATCTCTCTCTGATAAAATCTGATCGGAGAGAGATCTGTTGGCAGCATGAAACCTAGTGATGCTGCCTCATCGCCATGTCGCCCCTGGCCCTGCCGGGCCCCTCCCCCCCCAAATGGACTACATTTATGGCCCCTGACCTAACCAATCCAAATCCCCCCCCCGGTGACGTTGGCTCAGTCACCCTCCAGTTCCTGTTCCGTTTGCTGCAGTTTCAGCCTCAGACCCTGAGGAAATCCTGAAGGCAGTCAGCACTGTGGGCAGAGTAACCTTTTAGACTGGTTGGTGAGTCCACACACAGTACAATTTTGATTGTATGTACAATCGATACAATCTGCGATTTCATATAGAGACCAGGTCACTGCCACCAATTCGCAAATCTAACTCTAGTTAAATCCTGTAAAAAAGGGTTAAGTCAACATCCTTTCTAGAGATAGCAAAATATAACAATATTAATAACCGTTATGGTAACATTCTCTCAGGAAATGCAAACTCTTTGCAGAGCATCCAGAACAAGCACTTAGAGTCTTAGACAAATTATTTTTTAATTGTTAATTTTATAATAAAATAATGCAGAAACTAAATAGAGTAATTGAAACAAATTGATGCAATAAAAAAATAAGGATTAAAAGTGAAAAATGATAACTAGTCTAGTTACTAGTCTGAGCAAGGTGTCAAGTTACCATGTCCTTTGGAATTGTAGGTCCAAAACAGAAGACATAGTAGCCATGGGTCCATGAATAACAGCCAAATCCTTGATGTTTTATGGATAGCTGGCTGGGAGGGACTCTGCTTCCAGCCTGTGTCCAGCAGTATTGTAACTCTGTCTCCACTGGAGGGTGGAGATTGTAATGGGAGATGGGCGGTTCTGCTACATGCCTCCAGCTCCACCCTCTGTCATGTCAGGCAGGAAAGAATGTGAAATATCTGAAATGGTCATATCATGGTGTCAGTTGATCAGAACCTGCAGAGAATGATACAGGCTTATTCCTGGCATTCTCTGCTTTAATTGGGACCTCAACACGGCTATGTGAAGTTGGCCCCCCTACAATCAGCACAAATAAAAGTTCTAGCATGTTTGGTTAGTGCTACGTTTGTGCCCGTTTGTGCCGCAAAAATAAACATTTGTGCTGCTTTTGTTTTAAAGATAATAGCAATTATCTTTTTCCAAACGATGACATCACCCAGCCCCCCTACAAAGGCGCACAGACACAAAAGTGGTGACGTTGGTTAGTGCTGGGTTTGTGCACATTTGTGCTGCAAAAATCACTGTTCTATCTGTTATCGTTTTTGAGATATTAAAGGTTTTTTATATAGGTCAAAAGTTCACCCAGCCCCCCTACAACAGCGTACAGACACGAAAGTGATGTCGTTGGTTAGTGCTGGGTTTGTGCTCATTTGTGCTGCAAAAATCACCGTTCTATCTGTTATCGTTTTTGAGATATTAAAGGTTTTTTATATAGGTCAAAAGTTCATCTAGCTTCATTCACTTCACTATTGAGATGTTTCTGGTTTATTTAATGTACAGATAATGCCCGGTTAACAAGATAGGGACTGTAGGTTCATTCTTCTAGCATCATCGTCACGTGACGCTGCTCTCCGCCTTCTCCACCGCCCACTGTGCTTCCTGATTAGCGGAAGCGCAGTGAGTGACAGAGAAGTCGGAGACCAGCGTCACGTGAGGATGATGTGCGCGCCATCGCCTGGAACGCAGGAAGCAGGTGAGTAAGTCCTCTCCGCCCGCTCCTGCCCTCATATCTAAAGCTGCTGCTAATTAGGAGGGGGGAAGTGCCAGAAGCTTCCCCCATACTGGGGGCAACTATACTACTGGGGAAACTATACTGGGGAGTGGGGGCAACTATACTAGCTATAATGGGGGCAACTATACCAGCTATACTGGGGGCAACTAAACTAGCTATACTGGGGGCAACTAAACTAGCTATTCTGGGGGCAACTATACTAGCTATTCTGGGGGCAACTATACTAGCTATTCTGGGGGCAACTATACTAGCTATACTGGGGGCAACTATACTAGCTATACTGGGGGCAACTATACCAGCTATACTGGGGGCAACTATACTAGCTAGCTATACTGGGGGCAACTAAACTAGCTAGCTATACTGGGGGCAACTATACTAGCTATACTGGGGGCAACTATACTAGCTATACTGGGGGCAACTAAACTAGCTAGCTATACTGGGGGCAACTATACTAGCTATACTGGGGGCAACTATACTAACTTCATTGGGGGAAACTAGTTTCACTGGGGGAAACTGTACTAGCTATACTGGGGGCAACTATACTAGCTATACTGGGGCAACTATACTAGCTAATACTTTAAATTAGTTAGCTCCGCCCTCATCTGGTCATGACCATGCCCATTTTTCGCCGCGGCGCGCTAAGCACGCCGCAGGTTGTGGCCACGCCCATTTTTTTATTGGGGGGGGGGGGTGTCTTTTAATACCCAGTACCGGGTGCCAAATGCCCTAGGTACGCCACTGCATAATGGGTACAAACCGAAGTACAGAGGCACAGGGGGGGTGCAGGAGGTACAAACAGAGACACGGGGTACAAAAAGAGGCATAGGGGTTACACACTAAGGTACAGAGGCACAAGGGGTACACACTGAGGTACAGGGGGTACAAACTTTGGTGAGGATTACAAAAAGAGGCACAGGGGTGTACAAACGGAGGCACAGGGGGTACAAATAGAGGCACAGGGAGTGCAAAAAGAGGCACAGGGAGGGGTACAAACAGAGGCACAGGGGTACAAACTGAGGCACAGAGGGATACAAGCAGAGGCATTGGGAGTACAGACAGAGGCACAGGGTGTAAAACCAAAGGCACAGAGTAGGTACAGATAGGGATGAGCGTAATGACCTAATTACGAATTTCCGAAATTTCGCGAAATTACTACAATTACGATTTTAGCAGTAATCGAAATTTCGTAATTTTCGCACATTACGCAAATTTTTGTAATTACGATTACGAAATTTAGTATTTTAAAGTTTGCAAAGGTTTCTATCCCTCTAGATGCCTAAAATGAATAGCACAGCCAGCCTCCTCCTCCTCCTCCTCCTTCCTTCCCTCCTTCCCTCCCCCTCTCCCTCTCTCTCTCTCTCTCTCTCTCTCTCTCTCTCTCTCTCTCTCTCTCTCTCTCTCTCCAGAGATCTGTAGTACTTCAAAACCATACTCACATTCATGACATGTCCAGGGATCAAACCCAGGCCAACCACATGGAAGACAGCTATGCTCACCACCATACCACCAAACACACACTAAATAGACTGCTAACCTAAATCTTACTTGTAGACAGTCATATGAGACACATGCTGGGTGCAGGGCTTTGTGATTGGACCATGCGATAGAGTGAGGTGCAAAAATGAAATCATGCCTAGCAGAGGATGGTTTCACAGTGCTAAATGCTAGGCTGGCTGTGGTGCAATTGGTTAGTGTGTCTGGCTGGTAACAGCAAGGTTACAGGTTCAATTCCATCCAGGCATGTCTTTTCCTTTTGCGTTCAACAGTTGTCCAAACAGAGCCAACAGAGCCCCAGATAGCCATGTAGAGTTAGGTCACAGCTAGCCTGGCTGTGGTGCAATTGGTTAGTGCGTCTGGCTGGTAACAGCAAGGTTACAGGTTCGATTCCATCCAGGCATGTCTTTTCCTTTTGCGTTCAACAGTTGTCCAAACAGAGCCAACAGAGCCCCAGATAGCCATGTAGAGTTAGGTCACAGCTAGCCTGGCTGTGGTGCAATTGGTTAGTGTGTCTGGCTGGTAACAGCAAGGTTTGATTCCATCCAGGCATGTCTTTTCCTTTTGCGTGCGCGCGCTGCGCCATTGAACCCCATGGGGTATTTTGCGTGCGTAAAACTTTACGCATGCAAAACTTTGTGCTCGGTGTTTGGACAACTGTTGAACTCAAAAGGAAAAGACATGCCTGGATGGAATCGAACCTGTAACCTTGCTGTTACCAGCCAGACACACTAACCAATTGCACCACAGCCAGGCTAGCTGTGACCTAACTCTACATGGCTATCTGGGGCTCTGTTGGCTCTGTTTGGACAACTGTTGAACGCAAAAGGAAAAGACATGCCTGGATGGAATCGAACCTGTAACCTTGCTGTTACCAGCCAGACGCACTAACCAATTGCACCACAGCCAGCCTAGCATTTAGCATTGTGAAACCATCCTCTGCTAGGCATGATTTCATTTTTGCACCTCACTCTATCGCATGGTCCATGGTCCAATCACAAAGCCCTGCACCCAGCATGTGTCTCATATGACTGTCTACAAGTAAGATTTAGGTTAGCAGTCTATTTAGTGTGTGTTTGGTGGTATGGTGGTGAGCATAGCTGTCTTCCATGTGGTTGGCCTGGGTTTGATCCCTGGACATGTCATGAATGTGAGTATGGTTTTGAAATACTACAGATCTCTGGGAGAGAGAGAGAGAGAGAGAGAGAGAGAGAGAGAGAGAGAGAGAGAGAGAGAGAGAGAGAGAGAGAGAGAGAGAGAGAGAGAGAGAGAGAGAGAGGATAGAAACCCTTACAAACCTGAAACAGTAAAATTTCGGTTGGAGACACGAAATTCGTCATTACGGGAGTGAAATTTCGATTACGAAATTGTAAATTACGATTTGAAAATTAATTACGAATTTGGGTCGTAATGTTAAATTTCGCATTCGTAATAAAAGCAGTTCAAAATTTCGGCTCATCTCTAGGTACAGATGCACAGGGGTACAAACAGAGACAGAGAGGGGTTACAGAGCACGGGGGGGGGGGGGGGGGGGGTACAAGCAGAGGCACACAGAGGAGGTACAAACAGAGGGAGCAGTGAAAAATGGCGCCAAGCTCAGTTTATATAAAAATGGTGCCACTGGAATTCTGTTATAAAACGATATTTAGCGTTTTAACGATAAGAACTGTAAAAAAATGGCGCCGAATTCCAAAACGTTAATTATAATTTTAAGATGCCCATAAAACAGTTAATTATCGTTTTGAATGGATTTATTTCCGTTATTTATCGTTTTAGCTCTTAAACGTTATTTTATAAAACGTTAATTAACGTTTTAGGTGTTATTTTTCCATTACTACATACATGCATACATATACATACATACATACATACATACATACATACATACATACATACATACATACATACATACTTGAATACAAGCATACATACATGAATACGTGCATACATATATACATGCATACATACATACATACATACATACATACATACATGCATACATGTATGTATTCATGTATGTATGCATGCATGTATGTATGTATGTATGTATGCTTGTATGTATGTATATGTATATATGTATGCATGTATGTATGTACGTATGCTTGTATGTATGTACAGTATGTATGCATGTATGTAGAATTGGAAAAATAAAGTATAACAACTAAAACGTTAAATAGTGTTTTATAAAATAACGTTTAAGAGCTAAAAGATAAATAACGTTTTATAATATCGTACGCTAAATATCGCACGGTAAAATGGCGCCATTATTTAGCCGGCGCAATTTTTCATTGTATGCCAAACAGAGGTGGGGACATAGAAGAATGAACCTACAGTCCCTTTCTTGTTCGTTAACCGGGGACTTACTGTACATTAAATAAACCAGAAACATCTCAATAGTGAAGTGAATAAAGCTAGATGAACTTTTGACCTTTATAAAAAACCTTTAAGGGCCCTTTTCCACCAGCGCGTTTGCGCTGGCTGAATCGTAAAGTCGCAAACCGCTAGCGATTTTACAATCGCTACGGTTTGCTTTTTAACATAGGAATCGCGGTAGGTCATTTCCACTACCGCGATTCATTTTTTACAGGAACGCGAACGCGCGGCGGAGCGATATTTGCCGCGATTTTGCTATGCATGCAACGTTGGGAAATCGCCGGCTTTGCGATTCAGTGGAAAAGGGCCCTAATATCTCAATAACGATAACAGATAGAACAGTGATTTTTGCAGCACAAATGAGCACAAACCCAGCACTAACCAACGACACCACTTTCGTGTCTGTACGCTGTTGTAGGGGGGCTGCTTGAACTTTTGACCTATATAAAAAACCTTTAATATCTCAAAAACGATAACAGATAGAACGGTGATTTTTGCAGCACAAATGAGCACAAACCCAGCACTAACCAACGACCCCACTTTTGTGTCCGTGCGCCTTTGTAGGGGGGCTGGGTGATGTCATCGTTTGGAAAAAGATAATTGCTATTATCTTTAAAACAAAAGCAGCACAAATGTTTATTTTTGCGGCACAAACGGGCACAAACGTAGCACTAACCAAACATGCTAGAACTTTTATTTGTGCTGATTGTAGGGGGGCCAACTTCACATAGCCCCTAAACACAGGTGAATTACGATATTTCATTGCTGAGAAACCGGTATCTCAGTCCCAGAAGATGGTAGTCAGGCGCTTTGTGGTTCAGTCCTACCCAATCAGATTTATGGCATCTCTGATAATTTGGATATGTCTGGCATCTATGTAAGAATGATTAATTTAGTAAAATTGACTATTCTTTTATTTCAAGGGTAATTAAAGGGCATTGGACTCTCTCTCTCCCTGAGAAGATATGGGAGAAAGCTTTTTGAACAGCCAGAGATTTATGACAAGGATCTGGTTCCTAGCTTTTGCCTTCCCTTTATCAATATCCCTTGAAGTAGATCTTGAAGGATATGTGGCTCTGGTTTAGGGTTTATGGGGCTCCCTCTAGGGAACAACGAATGTAAAGTGAATCTGCTGTGTAGTTTTTAAGGCACCCTCACTAGGGAGGAATAAACCCAACACCATTTCCTATAGTGTGTGACTGGCTTGGACATGCAGAATATTTCTTGTTTTTTAAGTGAGGCTGAAGCCTTAAAGGGGTACTCTACATCACACCTTTGTGTGCATTTTCATGTGATTGCGCGGATGGCGCCAGTGAATCCGTGACATCTCCCCTCCCCCATGCATAAATACTTTACCTGTCAGTCGCTGTCTCCACTCTCTTCTTCCTCATTCGTGCCCCACGTGGTCGCTGGCATACTGCAAGTGGGGCACGTTTGTGTGACGTCACATGCAATACACTACCAACCCTGTGGGGCATAAATGAGGAAGAAGAGTGTGGAGAAACCGGCGGGCAGGGAAAGTACTAATGCGTGGGCACCTGGAGGAGGGTAGATGTACATTTTGGGGGGACGCGGCCAATGGTTTCTATCAGGTTCAAGATTATTGCACACCAACAGAGGCAATGCAGAGCCCCACTGGGGCGAAATACATGCCTTGAATGCAAAACAGATGCAAATTATGTACTAATTCTAATCTAAAATTTTGAATGTAGAATTGAAGCAATGAATGCAGCTGAGTGACCACTAGTACGCTTATGTTCAATTTGTACAGTGGGAGACATGGCAGCGCTTTCAAACAGAAGTTATACCTCAATGATCAATCTGCATGGATGTGCAGAGCTCCAATAACTGGACAATACATTATTTACTGAAGCTAACACCCCCCTTTTGTGTGTAGTGAGTGCCAGGTGTGTAATATTGTCCAGTTACTGGAGCTCTGCACATCCATGCAAATTGATCAATTAGGTATAACTTCTGTTTGAAAGCGCTGCCATGTCTCCTGCTGTACAAGAATATTGCACGCCGACGCAGTTACCGCCGTGCACCCAGTCAAGCATGTCGGCGCAATATTTTCCAGCATGATCAATTTATACATGTGACCAATTTCAGCCTGAAATTAGTTGAATTGTTGATCGGGCATGCTCTTGGTCGATCGGCTGCAAAATCTACAGATGTGTGGCCACTTTTATGGCTGATTAAAGTCAGCCTTGAATCTGTAGTGGGAGCAGTGGTGTAACAGCCATAGCACAGCAGCCATAGCAGCTGGGAAGGCTACTTCTGGCTACATATACTGGGGGAGGGGGGGCTCTGGCTACCTATACTGTACTGAGGGAGTCACCTATACTGGCAGGCCAACTCTGGCTAGCTATACCGGGGAGGGGCTACCTGAAACTGGGGTGGCTAACTTCTAGCTACCAATAATGGCAGGCTACCCCTGGTTACCTATACTGGGGGGCCCTACCACCTAGTAGTGGGGCCTCTGGTGACCAACTGAATAAGGGAACTGAATAATAGGGCCCTCTCTGGTTACCTATTCTGGTGGGCTTCTTCTGGCTACCTATACTGGGGGATGCTACCTATACTGGAGCACTTCTGGGTAACCATACTGGGGCAGGTAGGGATGGCCATGCCTAGCAGAACTTAGAGAGAACCGTTTGATCAGCTGATAGATTTGTAAGGCTCTGATTTGCTGCTCATGATCATGTGTTAAACCAGGAAGTCATTACGGCAAATCAGAACCTTGCATATCTATCAGCTGATCAAACTGATCACATGCTGCACCGTGAGTTCCCCTCATCTCTTCTGGGGGGTACCTCTGGCTGCCTAAAACTGGTGTGTGTGTGCTGGTAGCTTCTATAGTGCTGGACTGGGATGGCTGGAACTTGAATACTTACATGTAAGTGGTCTGGTGTTGCCCAGGAAGGGTGGAAGACAAGGGTTTAAAATAACTGTCATCAAGCAGAGGAGATCGGGAGAACCTGATTATCTTGACTAGGTTGAGGCCAGCAGTAGTGGTGTAAGAATCACCATAGCAGCCTGTAGCCAAGGGGAGCCAAGTCCACCTGTGGCGAGCCTCATATAGAACTAACTTCTTTAGGCTCCACCAATGATCTACGGTCTCCAGGCATCCCCGTCTCTCCCTATACCAACGAGGTTACACCTGACTACCTATGCTGGGGGGGGGGGGGGGGTAATTTGAGGCTACCTGTATGGGGGGCTACCTATACTGGGGGTGGGGTGCTGGGGGTACTTCTAGCTACCTATACTGACAGGCTACTTCTGACTACCTCTGGCTAGTGGCTACCTGTACCAGGGTGTCCCTCTGGCTACATATGCTGAGGGGCTACTTCTGTTTACCTATACTGGGGGATGCCACCTGATACCGGGGGCCTCTCTGGCTGTCTATATTGGGAAGGTACAGAGCTGCCTTACAGTTTATTTTGTTATTATTATTTTTTTTGGGGGGGGGGGGGGCATTTTATCTATGCTCCTGGCCTGGAGGATTCAGACTGGTCCTCTATGGCAGCGTTTCTCAACATTTTATTATTATGTACCCCCCTTTAAAAGCCTGTGCTCACCATGCCCCCTCTGGCATGGTAAAGATGGTTGCACATCCCCCAGGACAAATATATATTTAAAGTGCACCTGGGATAGTACCGTTTCTTATTTATACTTACTGGGGATTTTCTCCAGCCCCATGAGGACCATGGCCTCCCTCTCCGTCCTGTTCGGCCCCTCCCAGTAATCCAGTCGGTCGCGGCCGGTCTTGGGCTTGCCGCTTCTGCGCATGCACAGCTTGGCAATGCGCACCACTCATCGTGTGCATTCCTTACTTCGCCTGCACAGTAGTATTTCACAGGTGCTGAACACTCGCAGCGCTAGGAGAGTGGCGGGGGTGGGGGGGGTGAATGAAGGGGCACGCAAGTGGCATTCACAGAATCCCATGACTGGCTGCGACTAATCCGGGAGTCATAGCAGCAGAACGGAGGGGAGAAGAGGACGGCCAGGGAGGCGCATGGTGCTCAGGGGGCTGACTGATGTGTGACAGGATTAGCTGCATGCTTGTTACCCGTGTGATTCAAACACTACTGCAGCCAATGAAATCAGCAGGGCTGCCAGGCAACTGGTATTGTTTAACAGGAAATAAATATGGCAGCCTCCATATCCCTCTTGCTTTAGGTGTGAGAGCGCAGCCAGCCATACAACCACAATACTCTGTGTGCCTGTGGCAGAATAAGAGCATTGCGGTGCGATGAACGCATAGCGCCGCAACTCAAAAAATAGCCATTGGGAATTACCACGGGAATGCACGATAATCCCCCTTCTGGCTGCAAGCTGAGCAGGAACTTAGGCTCTCTAGCGCCCACTTCCTGTGGCCAAAAATGGAATTGCGCGGATGTGTATTGAAAAAAATATGCTTTTGCACATGCGCCACACAGCTAACGCCATACAATGCAAACAAATAATCATGGCCATAGACTTACATGGCTTCCAGTTCCCCGCACACCGCCGCACGTTGCCCAGCAACGCGATGTTGCTTTGTTCCATTGGTGTAGCATTGGCCTGCGCCAAAATAGGCCAATGCAACATGTCGGTGTGAAAGAGGCTGCACTAGCTCTGTTACAGGGGCATACTTCTTGCATGCATACAATGTCCCACCAGCAGGTGCCCCCCGGCAGTACTTGCATCTGCATACAGAACGATTGCGTGTTTATATCCACTTTAAAGGATGTAGATTGCACACTTGTCCAGCTAAAGGTGCCCATACATGGTACAATCCTTTCATTTTTTTCGAAAAGATAATTTTGTTCCATTATGCCACTAGATCAAAAATAAAGATTTTTCCAACATGTCCAATCGGATTTTTATTGAAAAAAAAACAGTATAATCGTTCATTTTTCTCGTTTGAAAAAAAAATTCTTTTCAATTTGATCGTTTTGGTACAATAAACTGGAAAATTGAACGTTTTTATTGTACCGTGTATGGGCACCATAATATTAGTCATGTATTGGATGAAGGTTTTATGTGCATTCAGAGGGCAGGGCTTACTTCATTTACCTCTCTACTATAGTTGGCAAATACACAGGGCTACCTATGTATACGTAGTACTTACCAGCACAGTCTATCTCTGCAGCAGGAGAATCGAGTTATAGAGGAGCTGTTAGGTATAGGGTCTCAGAGAAAATAAACACATATCAGTAGCTAAATATTGGCTGTACTTACATTACATATGCATTTCACTGTCCCCGTTTGGACTTCACAGAATTTTTATATAGTATTTGCAGAGAATGATGCTCCTGACAGCTCATGGCAGGTTCCATGTTTGTCTGTCTCCTATGAAGCCAATTGTGTCGTCATGTCCTCCCTGCTTCCTGATGATTCCACTCAGAAAAAAGCTCGTAATGAATAACATTACTGTGCAGTGAATATTGATTAGCCATGTGGCTAGGAACAATAGCGGACTCATGCAGTATACTCTGCCTGGAGATTTATCAGTGCTGTGCGCTGGACTGAGTTACATGCTGTTGTAACTTGACCCTGTAACTTCTCACTAGCAGCCGAGGGGAGGGCCCCAGAATGCTTTGCTGTATGGTATGCGGCCTCTCGTCCTTTTAAGAGCTTGGGAATACAGAGCCTTGCTGTCAGCACACATCAAATGTAAGAGAGATTTTTATCTTCAGTAATGCCTTTAAGGCTTGCTTCTAAACTGTTTAACACAGGAGAATAGAGGTTTAAATTAGCTTTTGCAGCCTGAAGGTTACTCTTTAAGGTGGCCACACACCATACAATTAAAAGATCCAATTTTTTCACCAATTCGATAATTACGATCAGTCCCCCCCCCCCCCCCCCCCCCCCCCCCAAAAAAAAAAGGAGAGCTTTTCTTTGTTTTTGATCAGGAAATCCGATCAGATTTCCCGTTTTGTTTTTTTTTTGGTTTTTTTCGGGGAGATTTCAGACTAACTTTATCAAGAATTGTTTGGTGTGTGATGGATTGTCAATTACTTGATGTACAGTTCCAATCAATTTTTTTTTTGGAGCTTTCAATTAATTTATTCATGATCGGGGAAAATGTAACATAGGTGTGTGGTACATTGGTCAGATTTTTTAATTGTTACAATCAGTCAGAAAAATTGATTGCTATTCTTGAATTAAACAGATATTTAAAAAATTGTATGGTGTGTGGCCTCATTGAGTGTTACTGCCCTGTATTCCAGCAACTACAAACCCTTGTAAAACAAGCAGCTGAGGAAATGTAAAAGGAACTGACATGACAGAACATTTATATCAAGCTTTTCTCCTGGTGGACTCAAAGCACCAACCTGAAGTGAGAAGTACATGGAGGCTGCCATATTTATTTCCTTTTAAAACAATACCAGTTGCCTGGCAGCCCTGCTGATCTCTGGCTGCAATAGTGTCTGAATCACACACCTGAAACAAGCATGCAGCTAATGCAATAACACTTCAGTCAGAGCGCCTGATCTGCTGCATGCTTGTTCAGGGTCTGTGGCTAAAAGTATTAGAGACACAGGATCAGCAGGACTGCCAGGCAATCTGCATAGTTTAAAATGAAACAAATATGGTAGCCGCCACCTCGGGTCTCTTGCCTCAGGTTCCCTTTAACTGACACACAGGAAAGGAAAAATAAATCTACTACACGATGCACCATTTTACACAAGAATATGACACATATTTATTGAACCTGCATAAAGACAACATCATGTCAAACTAGTACATGAGAGAACTTTCCTTAAAAAAAAAAAGTACACAGGATCTGTATGGATATACACATTACACACATTACTTATTACAGTACTGTATACTTCTTTACTTGTATCTGAACACATATCCATGGTAAGAAATACAGAAGATACACAATCTACCGTAATCCATACTTTACTTGTTAACAGAACCAGGGTCGGACTGGGACACTGGGGGCCCACCAAAGATATTTCAACCTGGGGCCCACACATCCCATGATTGCAGTGAAAAAAGGGCGTGACCATGCACCGGAAGGTGGGCGTGGTCATGATGTATTATGGACAGGGCCAAATGTACATGACCTTAGCAGCATTGTAATTCAGAGACACTGCTGCCCAGCAAAACTTTGCATAGAGTCCCCTCCTTCAATATAAAGTAATGTCCTACTTTGCAGAGGTTGCAACCGCAGAGGTTGCAGAGGTTGCGACCACATCGGGGGCCCCCCTAAACTACAGTATTAGCTCTCTATTGGTCCTGTGCTCATAATATTCACTTCTATAGATACTTTGAACAGTGGTAATCATTAACAAGCTGTTCCCCATCCCTTTCTTGCACCTCTGACACTGTAGTTGCCATTGGCAGGTTTTGGTGCGTCGTATCAATTGTTATGTATAGAGTGCTTGGGGGGCCCCATTGTAAAATTTGCATTGAGGCCTACAGCTCCTTAGCTACGCCACTGCTCTCAGCATGAGTGATTACAGCACTGAGAAGAGAATTTTTGTGCTGCAGGCAGCAATTGGAGCTCTGTCAGACAAGGAGGGGGGGCCCACCGAGGGAAAAAACTGTACTACTGTGGCCCAGTCCGACCCTGAACAGAACATATAACATAAAAATCCAAAAAAAAAACCAGTTACACCAGTCATATAATACAATCTGCTATATAAGAAGGAATAGTCAATATTTACACACAAATGTCTATATATAACATCATAGGCTGATCCAACCAAAGACAGTCATTGGCATGTAACCATTTCATAGCCCAAGCAGGAGTCACCCTTCTCAACACCGACCATCATAGTAACTCCAATAATACGTCTACAGTAATAACTCTGGTGTCCAACCCTGACAATAACATTATACATGCGAACACAGTCATGCCATTTTATAAATACACTATATACAGATGGGTCTGACCCTGGTCTTCACTCATAGAAAGTATTTTACCACAACCATAATCTGTCTGGTAACAGCATTTTACACGAGAATGGCTGATTTACCATGTTTTCAGCCCAATATACACCATGCAATCTCTCGTCATCTCACACTCTCCAGGCTCTCGTCACAGAATGGTAGGTCGTTTTTTTCCCCAGGTCAACTCTTCAGACTTTAATATATATAACCCAGCAACAGAAAGAACAGACAATTAACACTGTCATCTGCAAGATGGCGTCAGACATGAGATGGCCATCACTGTAATCTGGCCGGCCTGGAGATCGGTCATAGATCGGTTGTCCCACGAGTAGCCACACACGTCACTTGCTTTCATGAAAAGAAAAAAGTAGTTGCCTCAAAAAATAGTTTTGTGCCCTCAGTGGGCAATTTCTTTAATAGTAATGAATATTTTTGACTTAGCTTGCAAATATTGATTATGCTCCTTTAGCCACTAGACACTGTGTTTTGGTTTTGTCCTGGAATGAGCATAACATGATGATCAGATAGTGACGTGGTTTAATAAGTTATCAATACAAAAAAAATGTAAAAGGTGCATTTGTCTTATAGACCTGTTTATTTGTGAGAATTGGTTGGTGTATGGCTAACATGACACCCCAGCAGACAACCCTCACAGACCAATCCCCGACCACACACAGAAACACACACCGACCTTGTAGAAGGGTGCAGGTTTGTGCCCCATTCACAGTATAGAACACTCATGTCTGTGGCCTCCACTTGCAATGCAGTGTATTCTGTCATTGGTAAACATTGGACAAGCACTTCATTGCCCATAAACCTTTGCTTCTCACTGAACATCATGAGCAGGAAGGAAGAGTGTGTGAATCATATGTGATGTGCAAATCACCTGGCTTATTCCATTACAAAAACGTTTATAAGTGACATTTATCCCAAAGCTATTCTGTATGGACGGGAAAATGAAACTCTCAAAGGCAAACGCTTCTTAAAGTAAATGAAAGCATGAGGAACACCATTGCTTTCTTCCAACCGGAAAACTCTGCTTGTTGTGCTGACCCCTCTACCTGATCCACAAGCATGCTGATCAGGTGATCTGACACCACTCTAACTCAGGTGTGTCACTTTACTTGAAGCCAGAAGACCAGCCCTTCAACCAGGAAACTAGTATTATCTAAAAGTTAACAGATATGGCGCCTTTCATATTTTGTCCCATTTTAGGCCCACTCCAGAACTTCTTTTCATTTTAGGTTTGTAGATTGTGGAAACTTGTCCAAAAGTTTGAGTTTGTATTTCTGTCTGTGTTCTCACTGGAAATATCTTCCCTAAATTCTTGTTCCATGGACCTCCATAGAGCATTGTGGCTTCAGTAAGTAAACTGGTGGTCCAGGGGTGAGGAAATGATACAGTTGTAAGAGGAGAGAAAAAAAAATCTCTTCCACAATGCAAAAAAAGAATAAAAAAAATCATTTGTTGACATCTCTGACTTCCCCACTTCCTGTTTGTACAGGAAGTGAGGCACATTCTCTTTGCTGGGGACAGAAACAAATCAAGACTTAGGGCTTGATTCACAAAGCGGTGCAAAGTGTTTGCACGCCTGTGAAAAGCCCTTTATCACGCCTAAACTCAGTTTAGGAGTGATAAGAAGAAACTCGCGCGATCTCCCGCGCGCAAAGTTTTGCGCGCGTAGCGCACCGCGCTGCGCGTGCAGTGTGCCCTGCTTCGCGCGCAGCGTCCATTGAGCCCTATGGGACTTTGCGCGCGCAGCGCGGTGCGCTACACGCGCAAAACTTTGCGCGCGGGAGCTTCGCGCGAAGAGCAGCACAAATTGGTGATAACTCAGCTTTGCACCGCTTATCACGCCTAAAGTCTTTTAGGCGTGATAACTGAGTTATCACCGCTTTGTGAATCAAGCCCTTAAACTTCTACTCCGTTTCCACATTATCAAAAATGTATCTAGTTTCTGCTTCTATTGCTCTAGTGCTGATATGAGCAATGCCTCAGTGTTGTCTTTAATTCCATACCTTTCCAGCCACTCTAATATTTCCCAGTGTCAGCCACCTCAGCCATCTGTTGATGGTGCTTCCCATGCCAGGTCTGGTCTCCTCGTGGCAGTTTCTCTACTCTCTCTTCCATGTCTGCTGCTGCCTCGGACATTCTCTTATCAGCTTACCTTTGGATTCCATCTTACTAATGTATTCCTGGATGCTTCTATTACTGATTTATCATCTAAGTATACAGTTACATTTGAAGTTGAACAGCTGAAGTTGTGTACTGTTGAAGTATACAGTATATTTCAGAGCTGTTCTTTGTGGAAGGCTAAGCCACATTTTACAGCATTGCAATAAAGAACCTCTAACACTGGGTGAGAAAAGAATTTTCTTCCAGCCATTAGTGGTCCCATCATGTCATGTGCTGATGAAGGCCTCATTACTTAGTAAGCTAGAGGACGGGTCAAAAGGATAGCATTGCAGATCGTTTCAGCCACACTGGGCAACCCAACTGGTCTGTCCAATCTCTGTACCAATCTCTCAGGAAGCAGAGCTCCTGTGTGATGGGAACAGCTATTCTCCATTTTCTCGACCATTTTCTGGACCACCGACTATTTCTGGGGCCATCAAGGCCTGGAAGTAACATGTAGCCTGGCTGTCACAGAATGGCTGTACCCAACATCTCTGGGGGAACATTAGTCACAGGAAGCTCCTAACCTTTAAAGAATTGATCTTTTTTCTCCTTTTTTTCATTTCAACTGTGAATCATTTTTAAAGGATCCCCGAGGTGACATGTGACATGATGAGATAGACATGTGTATGTACAGTGCCTAGCACACAAATAACTAGGCTGTGTTCCTTTTTTTCTTTCTCTGCCTGAAAGAGTTACACATTCGATATGCAAGTGACAGTTTCTGTCTGTGTGGGACTATAACCCTCAATGATTAGGAATTGCAGCCATAAAACACTCTCCTGGCAGACAAATGGGTTCTGAGGGCAGGAAAGAGATAAAAGGGGTCAATAGTTCATAGATTTTAGCTCTGGCATACTTCAATGCATGTGTCACTGAGCAGAGAAAATGAAACAGTCAAAACTTAAAGTAGATTTATAAATTAAATAAAACTTTGGGATATCTAAAAAAAGGTAATTTATAGGAGAATGGAGGAAAGATACAATTGTTTATCTCATCAGTTTTGTTTTCACCTCGTGTTTCCTTTAAATGAAAGATAACTTTTTATTACTGCCTGTGTCACTGTTGGGGAGACTTTTACTCATTTCCTGCTTACTGTTTATTTTGTAAAACCTGGGAAAACTCATGGTCGGACTTTCAATGGGCAATAGACAGCAACATTCCCATTGATGTAGCTTCCTGTTTTGTTCCACTGTAAAAACATTGTGTAGGTTTATGTGTAGAGCCAGGATGACGCAAATCACACACATATCATGTAATCCTATACACACCTTTCCTCTTCCTACATGGAAGTTGCTACACCAGGTCCAGCCTCTGGAGTCTCGCTGATCAGCCACAGCGTGTGGACATGTGCTAGTGAAGCTTACGAATGCTTCTACGTAATATTTAGACCTGGAAAAAAAAAAACATTTCCCACCCATTCATCATCCAATCGCCTCACTCCTCTTAGCAGAAGCCACCGCCCCTGGGTGGGGACAGCATTGTCCTTCTGCAGATAGAGGGAATGGAGGTGTTGTTGTGTTACTCGGACATGAGTTACTTTGCATTGTGAAGTGTTGAGGTTCCTCAGGATGAAGAAGGTTCTTCTTTAGTTCTCCTGGACCTTCCTCAGTAGAATCCACATAGTTATCGCCTTGTTCTTGGCTCTCCTGATTCCCCACTTGAATGGCAGTCCCATGTACCTCATTATTATTAGGGTTCTTCATGCTGTTTTTGGGTATCATTACATTCTGTAGAGGTTGAGGCTTCGCCTCTTCTTTTTTTGGTTCTTTTCTGCCTACCCCTGAAAAAGAAAGTGAAGATTAATTTACCTTTTTCAGCGGCAAGTTTGCAGCAGAACCTGTAATCTGTAATGTCCGTGTCACTATTGTATAGGCGTAAAGGCAAAATGGGTGCTGCAGAATGTGGGCACCAGAATTAGCCGCTAGTTGAATATTGGTAAAATTACTTTAATTGCTTTACCCTAACCAATCCCCCACTGAGGTACAACCCTAACCGATCCCCCACTGATGCCCAACCCTAACCACTGATGCCTCCAATCGGTGTCCTCCTGTGCTCCTTTCTGTCCCCAATGTGTCCCCTTCTGTCCCCAGTGTCCCATCCTGTCCACAGGCATCCCCCCTTCTGTCCCCAGGTCCTCCCTTATGTCCCCAGGTGTCCCCCTTCTGTCCTCAGGTGTCCCCCCTTCTGTCCCCAGGTGTCCCTCCTTCTGTCCCCAGGTGTCCCTCCTTCTGTCCCCAGGTGTCCCTCCTTCTGCCCCCCTTCTGTCCCCAGGTGTCCCTCCTGTCCTCAGGTGTCCCTCCTTCTGTCCTCAGGTGTCCCTCCTTCTGCCCCCCTTCTGTCTCCAGGTGTCACCCCCCCTTCTGTCCCCTGGTGTCCCTCCTTCTGTCCTCTTCTGTCCTCAGGTGTCCCCCCTTCTTTCCCCAGGTGTCCCCCCTTCTGTCCCCTGGTGTCCCTCCTTCTGCCCCCCTTCTGTCCCCTGGTGTCCCCCTTCTGTCCCCAGGTGTCCCTCCTGTCCTCAGGTGTCCCTGGTTCTGTCCTCAGGTGTCCCTCCTTCTGCCCCCCTTCTCCAGGTGTCCCCCCTTCTGTCCCCTGGTGTCCCTCCTTCTGTCCTCAGGTGTCCCTCCTTCTGTCCTCAGGTGTCCTCTTCTGTCCTCAGGTGTCCCCCCTTCTGTCCTCTGGTGTCCCCCCTTCTGTCCTCTGGTGTCCCCCCTTCTCTCCCCAGGTGTCCCTCCTTCTGTCCCCAGGTGTCCCCCCTTCTGTCCCCAGGTGTCCCCCCTTCTCTCCTCAGATGTCCTCTTCTGTCCCCAGATGTCCCCCCTCCTGTCCCCAGGTGTTCCCCCTTCTGTCTCCAGGTGTCCTCTTCTACTCTGCCCCCGCTGAGTTTACTACATGCCTCGTCACCATGGTGATAACACTAGAAACAGGTCAGGAACATTATTAAAGACAGGTGATAAGCTTAGTGCATTCAGGCCATTAAGGTGTGCTATTATTTTTCCCCTCCACTATGTTGTGTTTCTGTTGTCACAACGCAGCTCCCCACTGTGAACGCAACAGTAAAGCAAATGCCTGCTTGTAGTTGGCTCGTTTATCTGACAGTTTAAAGTGAACCTGTAAGCATATTAGGAGAGGAAGTTAGCTACTTTCCTCAGTAGAGGGAAGCGCTGGATGATCCAGAGGCTTTCCCCGTCCCCCTCTCCAGCACTGGGGTGTGAAGAAACGCGGAAAAGCCGCCGTCTCTCGAGGTGAGGCGGCTGTTTCCGCGTCCAGCATGGCGTCACAACGCGGAAAAAACGCCGCATGCCGCATGGGCAGTGCGGCGGAATCCGCATTGGTAACGGCGGAATCCGCATCAGAGGCAGCCCCCGCATTAGATTCATTGCATGACAGTACTGGTGTGGCTGGGACTGATAGTCCACCAAGATTCAGACTTACACGCGCGCGAGCACAGAGGCAGAGTTTAAATAGCAGTTAGAAGGGAGTCGGCTGACCAGCTGGGTCAGCTGACAAATTCCACTGCTCTCATTGGACCAGCAATTAGGGAGGTCCTGGAAAGGTCCTAGAGTATATATGCTGCTGGTTGTTCACTTGCTCTTTGTCTGGCGTACGATCACACATGTGGGAGCACCCAGATCCGTAGTCAGATCGGCAAGTGTGCCGGGACCAGCTGGAGCTGTAATCGTACACTTAGCTAGATTCTGTTGATAGCTAAAGTACTAGTTTGATTGTGATTATCTGTTATGACTTTTGCCTGCCTTGACTATCCTTCTGAACTCTGATCTTGTACCTCGATATTTCTGATACTCTGTTGCCGAACCTCGGCTCGTTCCTTGACTCTGCTTCTGCCTCCTGATTTTGTACCCCGATATATCTGATACCCCGTTGCTGAACCCTGCCTGTACTTTGACTCCGCCTTTGCCTCCTGATCTTGTACTTTATCTGTCTGTGTGTGTACGACCTGGCTTGTCCGACCTCGAGAACCGACTTTACTGTTAGAGGCGGTTCCTCGCTCTGTTAGTGATCCTTCCTCCTGAAGGTTACTTTCAGTCTGTCCTTCCTACTGTCAGTCTGACTCCTCCTGTCTTGGAGAGCTCAGGTCTGCGGAAGGAATCTGTGCAGTACTCCTTGCTGCACTGAGGCCTAGTCCACTAAGTGTTATTGTTGCACCTAACACTACACTCTACTCAGGTGAACAGAGGTTAGCTAGTATATCGGATTATCGGTGATACTGCAGATCACTTATAATCTGGTATACATCTGTATTCCCAGTGATACTGCAGATCACTGGTAATCGGATCCTCTCTGTGCTTCACCGATCGTTACAGAACGCCAGACCAAAATACAAAATGGACGCAAACACTGATTGTCTGGGCAGTGGCGTACCTAGGGCATTTGACACCCGGTGCTAGGTACTGAAAGACACCCCCCCACCCACGGGACATGAAAAAAAATGGGCGTGGCTATGACCGGATGGGGCGGAGCTAATTTAAAAGTGCACCCAAGTTTTAGTCAACCTTTCTCCAGAAAATTCACATCATTGCGCAGCTTTTCTCCAGAAAATACACAAAATGTCTGAAGCTTTCAACATAAAATACACGTAATGCGAGAAAATTTCACCAGACATTACACGTTATGTGAGCAGATTTCACAAGAAAATACATTCAATCATGTCGGCAGATTTGACCAGAAAAAAATCATTCAATCTTGCGGCACATTTGACCAGAACATACACAATGTCAGCACCAGATTTCACCACAAAATACACAATATCGGTAGTTAAACTGACCACAAAATACACAATATCGGTAGCAGATTTGAGTGTTGGCAAGCTGATAGCCTGGTGGGTAGGTGGTGAAGGGTGAGCAGCCTGATTGCCTAGTGGGTAGGTGGGCAGCCTGCTGGGTAGCAGTGGTGGGTAGGGGGGCAGCAGTGGTGGGTAGGTGGGCAGCCTGCTGGGTAGCCTGGTGGGTAGGTGGGCAGCCTGGTGGGTAGGTGGGCAGCAGTGGTGGGTAGGGGGGCAGCAGTGGTGGGTAGGTGGCCAGCCTGCTGGGTAGCCTGGTGGGTAGGCGGGCAGCCTGCTGGGTAGCAGTGTTGGGTAGGTGGGCAGCAGTGGTGGGTAGGTGGGCAGCCTGCTGGGTAGCCTGGTGGGTAGGTGGGCAGCAGTGGTGCATAGGTGGGCAGCAGTGGTGCGTAGGTGGGTAGCAGTGGTGGGTAGGTGGGCAGCAGTGGTGGGTAGCCTGGTGGGTAGGTGGGCAGCCTGCTGGGTAGCAGTGGTGGGTAGGTGGGCAGCAGTGGTGGGTAGGTGGGCAGCAGTGGTGGGTAGCCTGGTGGGTAGGTGGGCAGCAGTGGTGGGTAGGTGGGCAGCAGTGGTGGGTAGGTGGGCAGCAGTGGTGGGTAGCCTGGTGGGTAGGTGGGCAGCAGTGGTGGGTAGGTTGCAGCGGTGGGTAGGTGGGCAGCAGCGGTGGGTAGGTGGGCAGCAGTGGTGGGTAGCCTGCTGGGTAGCCTGGTGGGTAGGTGGGCAGCAGTGGTGGGTAGGTGGGCAGCAGTGGTGGGTAGCCTGCTGGGTAGCCTGGTGGGTAGGTGGGCAGTAGTGGTGGGTAGGTGGGCAGCAGTGGTGGGTAGGTGGGCAGCAGTGGTGGGTAGCCTGCTGGGTAGCCTGCTGGGTAAGTGGGCAGCAGTGGTGGGTAGGTGGGCAGCAGTGGTGGGTAGGTGGGCAGCAGCGGTGGGTAGGTGGGCAGCAGCGGTGGGTAGGTGGACAGCAGCAGTGGGTAGGTGGGCAGACTGGTGGGTAGCCTGCTGGGTAGCCTGGTGGGTAGGTGGGCAGCAGTGGTGGGTAGGTGGGCAGCAGTGGTGGGTAGGTGGGCAGCAGTGGTGGGTAGCCTGCTGGGTACCCTGGTGGGTAGGTGGGCAGCAGTGGTGCGTAGGTGGGCAGCAGTGGTGGGTAGGTGGGCATCAGCGGTGGGTAGCAGTGGTGGGTAGGTGGGCAGCAGTGGTGGGTAGCCTGCTGGGTAGGTGGGCAGCAGTGGTGGGTAGGTGGGCAGCAGCGGTGGGTAGGTGGGCAGCAGTGGTGGGTAGCCTGCTGGGTAGGTGGGCAGCAGTGGTGGGTAGGTGGGCAGCAGCGGTGGGTAGGTGGGCAGCAGCGGTGGGTAGGTGGGCAGCAGTGGTGGGTAGGTGGGCAGCAGCGGTGGGTAGGTGGGCAGCAGCGGTGGGTAGGTGGGCAGACTGGTGGGTAGCCTGCTGGGTAGCCTGGTGGGTAGGTGGGCAGCAGTGGTGGGTAGGTGGGCAGCAGTGGTGGGTAGCCTGCTGAGTAGCCTGGTGGGTAGGTGGGCAGCAGTGGTGGGTAGGTGGGCAGCAGTGGTGGGTAGCCTGCTGGGTAGGTGGGCAGCAGTGGTGGGTAGGTGGGCAGCAGCGGTGGGTAGGTGGGCAGCAGTGGTGGGTAGGTGGGCAGCAGTGGTGGGTAGCCTGCTGGGGAGCCTGGTGGGTAGGTGGGCAGCAGTGGTGGGTAGGTGGGCAGCAGCGGTGGGTAGGTGGGCAGCAGCGGTGGGTAGGTGGGCAGCAGCGGTGGGTAGGTGGGCAGACTGGTGGGTAGCCTGGTGGGTAGGTGGGCAGCAGTGGTGGGTAGGTGGGCAGCAGTGGTGGGTAGCCTGCTGGGTAGCCTGGTGGGTAGGTGGGCAGCAGTGGTGGGTAGGTGGGCAGCAGTGGTGGGTAGCCTGCTGGGTAGCCTGGTGGGTAGGTGGGCAGCAGTGGTGGGTAGGTGGGCAGCAGCGGTGGGTAGGTGGGCAGACTGGTGGGTAGCCTGGTGGGTAGGTGGGCAGCAGTGGTGGGTAGGTGGGCAGCAGTGGTGGGTAGCCTGCTGGGTAGCCTGGTGGGTAGGTGGGCAGCAGTGGTGGGTAGGTGGGCAGCAGTGGTGGGTAGCCTGCTGGGTAGCCTGGTAGGTAGGTGGGCAGCAGTGGTGGGTAGGTGGGCAGCAGCGGTGGGTAGGTGGGCAGCAGTGGTGGGTAGGTGGGCAGCAGTGGTGGGTAGCCTGCTGGGTAGGTGGGCAGCAGCGGTGGGTAGGTGGGCAGCAGCGGTGGGTAGGTGGGCAGCAGCGGTGGGTGGCCGGGCCGGTGCACCTGTAAAAGAAAAAAAAAACATTCACTTACCTGCAGATGAAACCTCTCTTCCGAATCCCAGGCAGCCTCTCTCTCCGCAGCTCTTCTTGAATGTCCCGCGCCGTCTCCTGCTGCGTCATCAGTGCAGGGCTACGGGAAGATGGCCGCCGAAGCCCGCACTGGAGACAAAAATAGACGGCAAGATGGCGTCGGCGGCCATCTTGCCGTTTATTTTTGTCTCCAGTGCGGGCGTCGGTGGCCATCTTCCCGTAGCCCTGCTCGGGTAAACTGAGGGCGGCTATCAGCCGCCCTGTCAGTGTCCGTTGCCGCGCCCGTGGAGGGGAAGCGCCGAAGGAGGGGACCCAGGTGAGGGAGATGTGGGGGGGTATTTCCCCCCTCCCCGCCGACGCTGCCACCCCTCCCTCAGCGCTGCTTCCCCTCCTGTGTCATCAAGGCTTCTGGAGAGGCCTTGATGACACCCCCCCTGGAGCTGACACCCGGAGCGGAGCGCTCCTGGCCGCCCCATGGTAGGGACGCCACTGTGTCTGGGTGTACTTGCCGCTTCGGTGGACAACATCAATCAAGTACTGGGCACTCACATAACTCTTATTGATGCCCTATCAGGGTCTGTACAAACCCTCCAGACATCAGTGGATCATGTGCGATCCCCTTTTAGCTCTGACATACGTATGCCTGTACCTGAAAGTTTTTCCGGTCACAGATCTGACTTCCGGAATTTTAGGAGTAGGGTGTTGTCCTATTTTGAGTTGAGACCCCAATCTTCGGGTACTGAGACCCAGAGGGTCACGTTTATTAAAACTTTGTTGTCCGGCGACTCCCAGTCTTGGGCGTATAGCCTGCCCGCCGGAGACAAAGCTCTTACCTCTGTAGAGGAATTTTTTAAAGCTATGGCAGTAATTTACGACGATCCGGACCTTGCCTCGACTTCTGAGCGGAAGCTCAAGCTTTTGCGTCAAGGCGAAGGTCCGGTCGAAGATTACGCGGCCGAGTTTAGGAGGTGGTCAGTTACGGCCAGGTGGGACACCTATGCCCTATTAGATCATTTCTTGTCAGGGCTGTCCGATGAGGTCTCTGATTTGATGTTAAGCCAGCCCGAGCCCAGAACAGTCGATGAGGCCATCTCAGCGGCCATCCGAATCAACCGCAGGCTGCGCTACCAAAAACAGACCAGGGGTAGTTCCCGTCTCAGAGGGGTATCTTACACCACGGTCCCAGTGACTCCACCTCCTACTATTTCACCTTCTCCCGTCTTGCCTCCTTCCGAGCCGATACAGATTGCTCGGTCAAAATTAACCCAGGTAGAGCGAAGACGGAGAATGACCGAACAGCTGTGTTTGTACTGCGGTGAAGGGGGGCATATAGTACAGAACTGCCCCAATAAGCCGGGAAAACGCTACCGCTTAGGAGTGGTGGGGGGTAACACCCTGGGCGTCCGACTTTTACCCTTAGAAGAAAAACGATTGCTTCTTCCCTGTACCGTTACGTGGGAAGATAAGACTGAGGTCACGGAAGCCTTTATCGATTCAGGCTCCGCGGCAAATTTTATGGATTTTGAGTTTGCTAAGAGATTGTGTATTCCGCTCACACCAGTACAACCACCCATCCAGGTTACGGCAGTGGATGACTCTCCTCTGCAAGGGAATCACCCACTGTCTCAGACACCAGAGGTGGGGGTCACCATAGGGGTACTGCACTGGGAAAAGTTACAGTTCTTTGTGTTGCATATGACAACCTCCACCATTATACTCGGCATGCCATGGTTGCACCTTCATTCTCCACACATTGATTGGGCCACCGGCCAACTAATTTCTTGGTCAGCACACTGCTTTCAGCGATGTTTAGGGAAGGTGACATTGGGCCAAACCAGGGTTCATGTACAGGGGGTACCTGAGCAATATGTGGAATATTCTGATGTATTCTGTCCCAAGGCTGCAGACAAGTTACCCCCACATCGCTCTTTCGATTGCCCCATTGATATACGTTCAGGTTGTATGCCCCCTCGGGGTCATTTGTACAATTTATCTGGGCCAGAGAAATTGGCTATGCAGGAATATATCCGTGACAATTTAGCCAAAGGCTTCATCCGGCCGTCCCGATCGCCTGCTGGAGCAGGTTTCTTTTTCGTTAAAAAGAAAGACGGGGGCCTGCGGCCCTGTATTGATTACCGGGGACTAAATAAGATCACGGTAAAGAATCGCTATCCGTTACCCCTGATAGACGATTTATTTACGCAGGTCACCGATGCTAAAATCTTCTCAAAGCTGGATTTACGGGGCGCGTACAACCTGGTGCGCATTAGAAAGGGCGATGAGTGGAAAACGGCCTTTAACACGCCAGACGGGCATTACGAGTATCTGGTGATGCCCTTTGGGTTATGTAATGCCCTGGCCGTTTTCCAGGAACTCATCAACGAGGTCTTCAGAGAGGTGTTGGGGAGATTTGTGCTGGTCTATCTGGACGATATACTTGTTTTCTCCAACAACCTCTCTGAGCACAGAATGCATGTGAAATTTGTACTCAACAAATTAAGACAAAACTCACTTTACGCTAAGATTGAGAAGTGTATTTTTGAAGTCACATCTGTCGCCTTTCTGGGGTACATAATTTCCACCACGGGCCTGTCTATGGACCCCGCCAAAGTCTCCGCTGTTTTGGAATGGCCTCAGCCGGTTGGGTTGAAGTCTTTACAGCGGTTTTTAGGCTTTGCAAATTATTATAGAAGGTTCATAAAGGGGTATTCCACGGTTATCGCACCCCTCACCTGTCTTACGAAAAAAGGGGCAGATACCACCCACTGGTCTCCTGATGCATTAAGTGCTTTCTCCACTTTAAAAGATTTGTTTTGTTCCGCACCCATCCTGAGACATGTAGACACCTCTTATCCTTTTATTGTTGAGGTAGACGCCTCGGAGGTTGGGGTAGGGGCTGTGCTGTCTCAGCGGTCAGGCTTGCAGGGAAGGCTACACCCTTGTGCGTATTTCTCTCGTAGGTTCTCTCCGGCAGAGAGAAACTACGATATAGGCAACAGAGAGCTCTTAGCCATTAAACTTGCCTTTGAGGAGTGGCGTCACTGGCTGGAAGGAGCAGAACATACAATTACTGTATACACGGATCACAAGAATCTAGAATACATCGAGGGGGCTAAGAGATTAAGTCCCCGTCAGGCTCGATGGTCTTTGTTTTTTTCGAGGTTCAGGTTCATAATTACGTATACCCCGGGTAGCAAGAACATTAAGGCAGATGCCCTGTCCAGATGCTTTGAGTTGGAGACAGCACAGCCTTCTGCCCCAGAGACCATTGTCCCACAAAATTTGGTGCTGGCCGTAACAGAGACTTGGGAAGACTGGACAGAGACCTTGAGTCCTTTTCAGCAGGATGTCCCTGAGGGGAAGCCTGAGGGGGTTTTATTTGTGCCTCTGCCATTCCGTCTCCGGGTGCTACAGATATTCCATTCACACAAGAATGCGGGACATCCTGGGGCATCTAGAACGCAGGATCTTGTGGCCAGATGCGCTAGGTGGCCGTCTCTGGCAGCCGACTGCAAAGAATTTGTTAAGGATTGTGCGGTATGTGCTAAAAGCAAACCCTCCCGGCTGGCACCTGTAGGGAGGTTGCAGCCTTTACCCACCCCGAGTGAACCATGGACCCACTTGTCCATGGATTTTGTGGGTGAGCTTCCTAGATCAGAGGGCATGTCGGTCATTTGGGTGGTAGTCGACCGCTTCAGCAAGATGGCCCATTTTGTGCCCTTGAAAGGACTCCCCTCGGCCCAGGAATTGGCCGACTTGTTTATCAAACACGTGTTCCGGTTGCACGGCATTCCGGAAAACATAGTGTCCGATCGGGGAGTCCAATTCGTATCTAAATTCTGGAGGGCATTCTGTCATCAAATGGGCATGAAGCTGTCGTTTTCATCGGGCTACCACCCACAGACCAACGGTCAGACGGAGAGGGTCAACCAGTCGTTAGAGCAGTTTTTGAGATGCTACGTTGCAGAGGCGCAGAATGACTGGGTCAAATTTCTGCCCTTTGCAGAATTTGCACAAAACAATTTGAAAAGTTCTTCCACTGGATTTTCTCCGTTCCAGGTTGTGTCTGGAAGATTGCCCAAATTTTCACCGTTACCAGTGGCCTCCACTCCGTTTCCAGCTCTGGAGGCTTGGCAAAGGTCTTTTAAAGACATTTGGCGGACGGTGAGAGACAGTTTGGAAAAGGCGTTTCTGAGTCAGAAGGGTCAAGCTGACAAGAAACGGTCTTTGGAGTGGAGATTCCAGCCAGGAGACTTGGTTTGGGTATCCACACGTCACTTGGCCCTGAAACAGCCCTCAGACAAGTTGGGTCCCAGGTTTGTCGGGCCTTTCCCGATAGCCAGAAGGATCAACAACGTCACTTACGCTGTTGATCTTCCTGCCAGCATGCGTGGGGTAAGGTCCTTCCACGTATCCCTGCTTAAGCCAGCAGTCCATGTGGGTCCCACTCCTCCTCCTCCTGTGTTGGTGGATGACCAACCTGAGTACGAGGTAGAAAAGATTTTAGATTCACGCGTTGTACAAAACTCGGTACAATATCTCGTACATTGGAAAGGGTACGGCATTGAGGAGAGACAATGGGTACCGGGGACTCGCATGCATGCGGACGAATTAAGGAGGGAATTTCACGCCTTACATCCCGAGAAACCTGGTAGGAGTTGTCCGGAGTCCACTCCCCGGGAGGGGGGTACTGTGAAGAAACGCGGAAAAGCCACCGTCTCTCGAGGTGAGGCGGCTGTTTCCGCGTCCAGCATGGCGTCACAACGCAGAAAAAACGGCGCATGCCGCATGGGCAGTGCGGCGGAATCCGCATTGGTAACGGCGGAATCCGCATTGGTAACGGCGGAATCCGCATCAGAGGCGGCCCCCGCATTAGATTCATTGCATGACAGTACTGGTGTGGCTGGGACTGATAGTCCACCAAGATTCAGACTTACACGCGCGCGAGCACAGAGGCAGAGTTTAAATAGCAGTTAGAAGGGAGTCGGCTGACCAGCTGGGTCAGCTGACAAATTCCACTGCTCTCATTGGACCAGCAATTAGGGAGGTCCTGGAAAGGTCCTAGAGTATATATGCTAGAGATGGGAAGTTCGGATCTTTTCAATGATCCGGATGATTCGAATCGGATCATTGAAAAGATCCGGATCTTTGATCCGAATCTCGGATCATTTTACTACCGAAGCATTCGGGGTGAGATGACTAGCAGGACAGGTCTTTCCCTGCTGTGGACAGGAGAAGGGGAGGGGGGTGGACACACAGAGAGAAGGGGAGAAGATGGACAGAGGGCAGGGAGTGGACAGAGAAGGGAGGAGGGACGAGCAGAGAGCAGAAATGTTTGTGCACGTAATACCCACATGCTGCAATCATATGCTTTACATGTATTTATTTCACCTATATGCTCATCTGTGTACTTTCCATGCAAACGTCACACAGTGAAGGAAAGCATTCCCAGAAGATAAGTGCAGCTGTTTAGTGCCGAGTGGAGGAGGATCATTTTGCCCTGCAATCACAGTGCCTGCAAAGTTACTGAGCTGTGCTGAGCCAAAAGCTTCAAATGTGTTCACTGTGCAGCACTACGGAACAGCCAGCCTATAATGAGAAGCACGTTTCAGCCAGTATGTGTGCTCTACACACATCTGGCAGTGGCACCCATGTCCCCTCTCTCTTATCTACCTGCTGTCCCTGCAAGGCTGCCTCCCATCCAACAGAGCGATCCATCTCAGCTCTGCTTCCAGGACCCCGCTGCCCGCTGAGAGGGGGCGTGTCGCTCCTGGCCCCGCCCCTTTTGCGATCCGAATCGTTCATTTTGATGATTCGGATGATCGACTCATTAAATAGATTCGGATCAAAGATCCGAATCGTTCATGATCCGGACAACACTAATATATGCTGCTGGTTGTTCACTTGCTCTTTGTCTGGCGTGCGATCACACATGTGGGAGCACCCAGATCCGTAGTCAGATCCGTAAGTGTGCCGGGACCAGCTGGAGCTGTAATCCTACACTTAGCTAGATTCTGTTGATAGCTAAAGTACTAGTTTGATTGTGATTATCTGTTATGACTTTTGCCTGCCTTGACTATCCTTCTGAACTCTGATCTTGTACCTCGATATTTCTGATACTCTGTTGCCGAACCCCGGCTCGTTCCTTGACTCTGCTTCTGCCTCCTGATTTTGTACCCCGATATATCTGATACCCCGTTGCTGAACCCTGCCTGTACTTTGACTCCGCCTTTGCCTCCTGATCTTGTACTTTATCTGTCTGTGTGTTTACGACCTGGCTTGTCCGACCTCGAGAACCGACCTTACTGTTAGAGGTGGTTCCTCGCTCTGTTAGTGATCCTTCCTCCTGAAGGTTACTTTCAGTCTGTCCTTCCTACTGTCAGTCTGACTCCTCCCGTCTTGGAGAGCTCAGGTCTGCGGAAGGAATCTGTGCAGTACTCCTTGTTGCACTGAGGCCTAGTCCTCTAAGTGTTATTGTTGCACCTAACACTACACTCTACTCAGGTGAACAGAGGTTAGCTAGTATATCGGATTATCAGTGATACTGCAGATCACGTATAATCTGGTATACATCTGTATTCCCAGTGATACTGCAGATCACTGGTAATCGGATCCTCTCTGTGCTTCACCAATCGTTACATGGGGTCTTCTGAATCTCCTTGAGAAGCAGAGCCGCGGTCCTGTCCATCAACGCTCATGCGTGGCTTTTACCTCCATGCACAGAGTGGCTTCATGCTGCTGCGCAGGTGCAGGCCGTCAGTGCATGTGCCACAAGCTGTGATTGGTTCAGCTAAAGCGCGAGTCTCCCCCTCATTTACTTCACCTCCTGCTCAGCATCCCCTCCTGATGTGCAGGCAGCACTGGCTCTCCTCGTTTCGGTAATGGTGCTCCTTTGTATATTTTTCTAGATTTTGGCGACCTTAAAGTGAACCTCCAGGCCACAAATCTACTCAGCACCACTGAAAAGGCTTGGTGTTCCTTTAACAGTTTCACAGCATCAGAACTTTGTTTCTCTTATACAAGCCTCATTTTTAGCTGCACAGAAGAAAACTGCCCGGGCTTTTTTCCCCTGATGCTGTGCAAAGCATGATGGGATTTCTGATGTCGTTGTTCTCCTTCTGCTGTTTTGGTGCAATTTTTTATTTTTTGGGGGGAATTTGAAATTTCAAGCCTAGCGCGCGCAGCTGGGAGGGGTGATCAGGACAGAGGACAATTGGAACTGCGTCTCATGCTCCCTGTCACCTCCTTTCAACCAAAAAGATGGCTGCCCTCATGAAATCAAACATTTGCCTGTTATTTTAAAACAGGGTGGGTAAGAGATATTACTTATCTATTTTAATTAACATAACCAATGTATATGTTCCCCGTGTGTTTGTGGTTTCCTCCGGGCCTTTCGGTTTTCTCCCATATCACAAAAACATACAGATAAGTTACTGTAATTGGATTCCCCCCTAAATTGGCCCTAGACTGCGATACATACATCAAAAAAAAAAAAAAATCCCAAACGAGTCAGCACCGTCTTCAGTAGAAAAAATATTTAGCTCTTTATTGATAAAATGACATGATGTCAAGCATCTATCAGCGACAGCTCCGCTGTTTCGGGCATCTGAAGACGGTGCTGACTCGTTTGGGATTTTTGCTGTTGGTATGGTCTGATGTGCACAGACCATAGGAGTCATAGCACGTCTGACATTTTCTCTCCTATTGGTGCTTGCTACACACTGTGGTGTGATACATACATCAACATATGACTATGGTAAGGACTAGATTGTGAGCCCCTCTGAGAGACAGTTAGTGACAAGACAATATACTCTGTACAGCGCTGCGTAATATGTTGGCGCTATATAAATACTAAATAATAATAATAGCAAAATAAGTAAACAAGGACCACTTACATGCCAAGATGCTGATGAACAGGATAATGAAGAGAAACAGTATACCAAAGAATGGGAACCGGAACTGCTTCCTGCTCATCATTACACAGGAGCAATCATCTGCAACACATGGGGAACAAAAGGCAGAATATTACAATGTATGGGCGTTACACACACTTACACTGTACACATATACACTGTACATATACACATGTACATACATACACAGTACACACACGGCCGTTTTTAGGAATAGGCATTCCAGGCCATCGCCTGGAGTGCCATCGGTCCTAGGGGGCGCCATGCTCCTGGATTAAGCCCACCCCAAATCAAGCCCCACCCCCAGGCTAAGCCCCCGCATGGGTGCTCTATCACCTGCTTTTGCTGTGTCTGGATAGTGTAAGTTGCAGGCAGCTGCCTCTGTGTCCCCTCCATGCCCCCTTACCCATTGTGAATCCCTCTGTCACCTGTAACACTTTCTGTCCCCATTTTAGCCTTCTCTATCCCCCTGTGCTGTCCTCTGTCCCCCTGTGGCTCCTTCTGTTCCCTTTGTGCCTCTTTCTACCTCCATGTGCCTCCTTCAGTCCCCCTGTGCCACATTCTGTCCCCATGAGCCTCCTTTGGTCCCCTGTGCCTCCTTCTGTCCCCTTGTGCTACCTCTCCCTCCCCCATTCTTTCTTCAGTCCCACTCTGTCGCCTTCTGTCCTCCTGTGCCTCCTCTTTCTGCCCCTCTGTGTGCCTCCCTTTGTCTCCATGTGCCTTCTTCAGTCCCCCTGTGCCTCCTTCTGTGCTTCTTTGTTCCTCCTGTCACCCTCTGCCTCCTCCAGTCACCCTCTGCCTCCTCCAGTCACCCTCTGCCTCCTTCTGTCCCCCTTTGTACCTCCTTCTGTACCCCTTTGTGCCTCCTTCTGTCTCCCTGTGTGATGCCCTCAGTTCCCCAGTGCCTCCTTTTGTCCCCCTTTGCGTCTCCTTCTGGCTCTCTGAGCCTCCCCCTGTCCCCCATGCCTCCTTCTGTCCCATTGTGCTACCTCTGCTACCCTGTGCATCCCTCTATCCCACTGTGTCTAGGCTCCTTCTATCCCCCTTTGTGCTTCCCTCTGTCCCCCTGTGCCCCCCTATTTCCTCTTGTGCCACAATCTGTCACCATCCCCCTCCTGCACTCCCCAAGCCTAGTGTGTAAATGCAGAGCGTAGTGCAGAAGAAGCTGTGCTCTCACCTCCTTGCCGGAGTCCAGCGCTGTGCCTGTGTGACCATCCTGTCTGTCTCCTGCTCCCTCTAGTGCTGGCTTTCCTCATGTTGGGTGTAATCACGCTACATGTGGTAGGAGATGCTGGGCACTAGGCTGAGTGGACAGGCGGCAGCACAGCACTGGACTCTGGAGGTGAGAGCACAGCTTCTGCTGCACTATACTCTGCATGTACACACTGGGCTGGGGAAGAGCAGGAAGGGGGTGCGCAACAAAATGTGACAGGAACGGCGGGTTGTTTGAATCTCGGGGACTCCCTGCATTATGCATCCACTCTATATGGCACATGGTTTATATTCTTTAGTGTATGCGTGTTTTTTTTGTTTGTTTTTTGGGGGGTTACACAGGACTTCTTGTGCCTGGAGTGACAAGAAGGCTAGAAACGGCCCTCCATACACACACTGACACTGTATACACACTGTACACACACACACACACACACACACACACACACACTGTACACACACACACACACTGTACACACACACACTGTACACACACACACACACACACACACTGTACACACACACACACACTGTACACACACACACACACACACACACACTGTACACACACACACTGTACACACACACACACACACTGTACACACACACACACACACACACACACACACTGTACACACACACACACACTGTACACACACACACACACACACTGTACACACACACACACACTGTACACACACAATCACATGAAACTCCGCCCCCCCATGAGGTCACAGACAGAAGAGTGGTCAGGGGGTCATACTCACAATGCGTGTAGTAGATCCGCAGCACGAATATGCAGAATATCGGAAGGCCAATCATGTTGAAGGCTGTGATGAGCAATCTCATGAGGATCTCCACACCTGAGGACAGTCAGGACAAAGGGTGGGTTATATATCGCTAATTCACCATTATAAATTAAAACATTTCACTACTCCTCAACAGATTTGCTTTTTCTTTCTTAGTTGTGTTTAGCACTAAAATAACAAAATAAAAATAAACCTATAACTCACCTTTAAAAAATAAAATAACTTGTAACACTTAAGGGTGGGCCTTTGCAAAGGGCATCACATTGAAATAGGGCTACTGATGCAGAGATGCTGTATATGGCAATGGGAAAACTGTAGGTGTCTTGGGGGCAGCGACGGATTAAGGTGAAATGGGACCCTAGGCAAGTAACAACTTTGGTCCCACCCTTCATGGCCATGTGGTGTTTTTGGTAAGATTTGGTTGGAACTACCACCATCCAGGCCCCTAGTCTCTCTCCAGCCCCTAGGCAACTGCCTAAGTTGCCTTGTGGATTATCCAGCTCTGCTTAGGGGAATAGGATATAATTCTATCCAGCCCTGGGACCATATGAGATATTACACGAATGTACACTTTCGTGTCCTACAGCTCCACCTGCTGGTTTGAGTTCACACGCAGGAAAGAGTTACAGACTACCCAGCAAGCTCATGGTGACCCAGAACTCCCAGGAGTGTGTAAGGGGCTACAAAGGACCAAAAAGCCCTCTCACTAAAATGTTATGGAAAACATAAGTTTGCCTTCTTAAAACAGAAGGTATTTGCGATAATTCAGGTTGGAGTGAGCATATGATGTCTCCAACAATGCATCACTGCTGAATATGCAAATCATCCTTGTTAATTGTACATAGCCACCATAATCCAACATGCATAAAGACTGTTTCGGATCAGTTGATTCTCATCAGTGCATTAACAAGCTGGCACATCATTGCATGCCAGCGAATCTGGCGGTGTGGCTAGCTTACAGGGACAACAAGGGATGATTTGCATATTCAGCAGTGATGCATCATGGGAAACCCCAGAGCTCACTCCAACCTGAATTATCGTAAATACCTTTTGTTTAAAGATGGCAAACTTCTGTTAAAGGGAAGGTTCAGGGAGTGGGGATAAAAAAATAAAAATCCAGAAGAGCCCGACCTGGAAGCCGGCCTGGCCAGGTCGGGACGGCCACCGGAGACGACCGGGAGCCTCTGAAGCGGCGACGAGGGCACCTCCTGCCTGCCACGGGCTGGAGGAAGCCCCAGGTAAGTGGATTTTGATTTTTATTGGCTTCACCCTGAACCTTCCCTTTAACCTCCTTGCCGGTTATCCCGAGCTCAGCTCGGGGTAACCTGCGCAGGAGGATATCTCAGGCCCCGCTGGGCCGATTTGCATAATTTTTTTTTTGTTACAAGCAGCTAGCACTTTGCTAGCTGCTTGTAACTTTCGATCGCCGCCGCTCGCCGCCGATCCGCCGCGCCGAGTCGCTCCCCCCCCCGCCCCAGAGCCCTGCGCTGCCTGGCCAGTCAGCGCAGCGTTGAGGGGCGGATCGGGATTCCCTATGACGTCCCGACGTCCATGACGTCGGTGACGTCATCCCGCCCCGTCGCCATGGCGACCGGGGAAGCCCTGCAGGAAATCCCGTTCTCAACGGGATTCCCTGCATACTCTGATCGCCGAAGGCGATCGGAGTGGGTGGGGGGATGCCGCCGCTTAGCGGCTATCATGTAGCGAGCCCTTGGCTCGCTACATGATTTTAAAAAAAAAAAATTAAAAAAATGTGCGGCGCTGCCTCCTTGCCGGATTTTTTAGACCGGCAAGGAGGTTAAGCAGGAAAGAGTCTTGCTTTGTGCTGTAGTAGCACTGCAGAGGCGGAGTTTCCTGACTTGGTGATTAATAATTAAGCAGTAGAATTATTTTTACTTTGATGACACAGCAGTAAAACTAGTCTTTGTGCTGCAGGAAAATCTTACTGGCAATACACAGTACATGTAGGTCGGCTGAGCTGATCAGCACTTACTGGGCCCGATCCATTGGCTTGGGTGGAGACAAATGCACAGAATGATTCTGCACAGGAGGGAACATGCTGGGGCGCAGGCCCACCACTCGCTGAAAAACCCTCCTGAAACACAAGAGAGAAAAAATGGCATAAATTAGAATAATCCATAAAACAAGAGACTGGTTGCTAAATTTTTGATTGAAAGTGTTCAATTGGGGAAGTCCTCCCAGCACAGGAATGGCTGTTTGTCCTGTTAGTTTATTGTAGCCGGGCCCAGATTCACTCAGTTTATCTCTTGAGTTGGCTAAAATTCTGAATTCCACATATATTTCCAGTAATTACTAGCAAATAGCAATACAAAGGCTTTTTTTTAAATCTTTTAATTTCTAATGTGAAAAAACAGTTTCCCCTGTGGGCATTACTACTATGGAGCAGGGATGCTCAAAGATTGTTTCTGTATGCTGGATGTGCTGGACACAGGCCTCCATAGCAGGGATGCTCAACTCCGGAACCGGATGAAATCTGAATAGTTGTCATTCGGATTTCATCCGGATAAATCAAATCACCTGTGCGGGGGAGGGGGGGTCAATCTTACCCATCATGACGTCTTCTTCGGTCCGTCCCTCGGCGCCTCCCACAATGCGGTCACATGATTACAAACACTTCCTCCTTCCGGGTTGAAGGAGGAAGTGTTTGTAGTCACGTGACGCGCGTGGACCGCATCGTGGGAGGCGCCGAGGGACGGACCGAAGAACACGTCAGACAGGTAAGATTAACCCCCCTGCTCCCCTCGCACAGGTGATTTCATTTAACCGGAGGAAATCCGAATGACAACTATTCAGATTTCATCAGTTTCCGGAGTTGAGAATCCCCGCTATGTAGGCCTGTGCCCAGCACATCCAGCATACAGAAACAATCTTCACTAACTCTAATACTGTGACTGCGATGTCTTCAGAACGACAGGAAGGTTAGATATAGCAAATAACAGCTGCCGACCTGTGTGTCTTGTTCCTGTGTCTCTGCAGTCCTAAAGTAAACAGTCAGAAGATTACAGCCAGGAAGGGCTCATTCTGAATGGTGGGTGTAAGCATCCAAGTACAGGAATAAAGTACAGGTCCTTCTCTTCAGATCCTGTCTCTGTAGCTGAAAAATCCCTCAGCTGTTCTCATATGATCTGTGAGAACGCAGTGTGCTTCAGCAGGGCAGAAACAAACAGTAAATCATTCCTCTGTGAATAGTGACAGGTTAGGCTAGGTCCACACTTGTCCGTAGCAGAACGGATCCATTTCATAAGTTTTTCCTGCTTTTCAATGTAACTGCAGCATACATATGCTCAGCCTGTGGGTGAGGAGGAGCCTCCATGCTGGTGGGGAGAGCAGACGAGGGGGGCGGGTTTATGGGGGGTTAGTGACCCACCCCCCTGCTGACACCCCCCCCCCCCCCAGCTGCTGCTACCCCAAGCCCCCCCCCCCCCCCCCCCCACACACACCCCGAACGCAGACAAAACTGTGTTTTGTTTTTTTGTTAAGAAGGCTGCTATATCCGTGGCTCTGTTTTTTTATCAGGGCCAAAAAACTGATCCACGGATACGTTTTTAAAACAAGTGTGAACCTACTCGTAGCCGCACCTATCTACATAGTACAGTCATGCAATTTGTCTACAACTCATAAGGCAGGGCTCTGACACAAAACACATTTCCTTCACGCAGATTGCGATAAGAGACTTCTGAAAAGCTTTCTAGTGTTGCTGGCTAAAATCTCAAGGTGTATGGGGTTTACGTTCCTCTTTAACACAAAGCATCATTCTGAGCCGAGTAATAGGACTTATCCCGTGCGTACAGCCTGGCTTACCCACACGGCAACCACCGTGAGAGATGACCAATGAGATTCTAATAATGCTAGCTTGCATGCACTGTATGCAGGTTGGAATTCGGCCAGTCAATTCAACTTCCTGTCAGTCCTGCGTGTTTGCATTTGCTTGGAAAAAGTTGCTGTGTGCTTGTGAGAGTAAACTGAAGAATGCTGGAGAGAGGGCGGAGCAGTGCCCAGAGCAACCAATCACAGCTTCAGTCAACCAAAGAATACTGGAGAGAGGGCGGGGCAAAGCCCAGAGCAACCAATCCAACAGCTGGAACCTGCCTGGTTGCTCTACTCCACTTCTCCCCCAGCAGTCTGTGAGCCCCTTGTGAGTTTTCGCCTGTCATTCTGAAGAGGACTCTTCCCGTAGGGTGGACCCTTACCTCGTAGACAGATGTAGATCACAAATATCTCCCTCAGGAATCCCAGAATAATGTCTGTTCCGGTGAAGGCTTTGCTGATCACACTGGGTTTGCTTGACTGCTTTTCTTCTGAAAGAGAGAGACATTTCTCAGTATTCCACCACAAACGCACGCTTACAAGAACATGGTGAATATAACTACATCCTCATCCGGATAACACAAACTACCTAAACTCCACTCTCTACGGCTGGTGGATTGGTACACTTTAAAGAAAACCTGAACTGAAAATTAAAAGTCAAAATAAGCATACACAAGTCATACTTACCTTCCATGTAGTCTACTCCCCAGTGTCTTTCTCCTCTCCTGCGTCCTGTTTGTCCACTGACATCAATGGAATTTTCCGTCCTCCATTTTGAAAATGGCCATTACCCATAACAGCTTTCTGGTCAGCACACTGTTCAACTGTAACATCGCCCACTTGAGCCATAGGGAAATATGGACATTACCTGGTACATCAGTTTTCCTCTCAGCTATAACTGACAGCAACTGATAAATAACTGACAGCAACTGATATATTTCAGTTCTGACAAAATATTGTCAGAACTGGAAGGGATTATTGTCAGAAGAAAATGGTGAGCTTCTGACAGGAACTGATGGCAAGGTGACTCTGTAATGTTCACTTGAAGTTACCTCATGTGTTTATTTTAAATATTTTTACTCAGTACAGGTTCTCTTTAAGGCCAACCCAAAAGGAGAGCTATCTATTCCTGATACATAAGGCCCAGTTCATGAACCTCCAATAAAATGTCCATAAAATAAACTAATGAAATAAGCAATTGTATAGATCCTCCTTCTCCTAAAAATTACTTATTCCGCAGTTTTTTTTTTATTTTTAAATCTACTTTTTAAGTTTTTATTGTTTTTTTGCTCAATGACACATTCATTGAAGTATGCCAGAGCTAAAATCTATGAACTATTGATCCTTTTTATCTCATTCCTGCTCTCAGAAGCCATTTTCTGCTAGGTAAGTGTTTTATAGTTGGAATTTCTTCTCAGTGAGGGTCACACTGTAATCTGACCTAGTCTTGACTTGATTTTTAACTCTTTCAAGCAGAGAAAGAAAAAAAGGAACACAACCATATAATCTTTTCAAACCGATTTTCTCCACATACATGGTTTTATATACAATGTGATTGTAACAATCTAATTATGGCATCTGAGGAAAATATTGTATCGTTAATGGGCACCTTAATTGTGGGTTTTTGTATGTAAGCCTTCAGTACAGACCTGAGACGTTGTAAGGGCAAGCATTTAAAGGGCAAGCATTTATACTTACCTTGGGCTTCCTCCTGCCCTACGTACGCCGAGGGCTCCATTGTGCAGAACGCTCCCAGCCATGCAAGTGTGATCGGGGCATGTGCGTAGCTGTGCCGCTCATGTGCAGTAGAGCAAGACTTGGGAGGACTGGCAAATGTACTGTGCCAGCCGGCAGAGGAACGCAGCGGCCCGGGAGGTCAGCGAGGGAGCCCACAGTGTACACAGGGCTGGAGGCAGCCCCAGGTAAGTATACATGCTTGCCGTTACAATGTCTCAGGTTTTCTTTTATCTATAAATACATACAATTAACAGACCCATAAAGTCTTCAATCCACTCTTGTGCATAGGTGAGTATTCTCTCTATTGGTGAGTATCTGATTTATTTATTCTCATTTATTTTTTTTATCCACTTCAGTATAGCTTGAAAAGGAGCCTGAGGTGAGAAGATATGGTGGCTGCCATATTTATTTCATTTTTACCAGTTGCCCGGCTGTCCTACTGAACTTTCAGGCATCAGTGGTGGCTGAATCACACACCTGAAGCAAGCATGCAGCTAATCCAGTCTTAGTTCATGCAGGACCAGGGCCGGTCCTAGACTTATTACTGCCTGAGGCAAACTTGTGAGGATGCTCCTTCCTCCTCCCCCCCCCTCCACCCCCCCGTTCCTGATATGGAATGATTGCACAGCACCTGACAATTTACTCTACTCTACTCTCCAGCCTCCTCACTCACTGTCAGGCTCTTCACACAGCACAACAAGCTGCTTGTCCCAATGATGCTCTCCTGCCTCCCCCTCCTCACTCACTGTCAGACTCCTCACACAGCACAACAAGCTGCTTTTCCCCAATGCTGCTCTGCTGCCTCCCTCCTCCTCACTCACTGTCAGACTCCTCACACAGCACAACAAGCTGCTTTTCCCCAATGCTGCTCTCCTACCTCCCTCTCCTCACTCACTGTCACACTCCACACACAGCACAACAAGCTGCTTTTCCCCAATGACGCTCTCCTGCCTCCCCCCTCCTCACTCACTGTCAGACTCCTCACACAGCACAACAAGCTGCTTTTCCCCAAAGCTGCTCTCCTGCCTCCCCGTCCTCACTCACTTCCAGACACCTCACACAGCACAACAAGCTGCTTTTCCCCAATGCTGCTCTCCTGCCTCCCCCTCCTCACTCACTGTCAGACTCCTCACACAGCACAACAAGCTGCTTTTCCCCAATGCTGCTCTCTTGCCTCCCTCCTCCTCACTCACTGTCAGACTCCTCACACAGCACATCAAGCTGCTTTTCCCTAATGCTGCTCTCCTGCCTCCCCCTCCTCACTCACTGTCAGACTCCTCACACAGCACAACAAGCTGCTTTTCCCCAAAGCTGTTTTCCTGCCTCCCCGTCCTCACTCACTTCCAGACTCCTCACACAGCACAACAAGCTGCTTTTCCCCAATGCTGCTCTCCTGCCTCCCCCTCCTCACTCACTGCCAGACTCCTCACACAGCACAACAAGCTGCTTTTCCCCAATGCTGCTCTCTTGCCTCCCTCCTCCTCACTCACTGTCAGACTCCTCACACAGCACAACAAGCTGCTTTTCCCCAATGACGCTCTCCTGCCTCCCCCCTCCTCACTCACTGTCAGACTCCTCACACAGCACAACAAGCTGCTTTTCCCCAATGCTGCTCTCCTGCCTCCCCCTCCTCACTCACTGTCAGACTCCTCACACAGCACAACAAGCTGCTTTTCCCCAATGCTGCTCTCCTGCCTCCCCGTCCTCACTCACTTCCAGACTCCTCACAAAGCACAACAAGCTGCTTTTCCCAATGCTGCTCTCCTGCCTTCCCCTCCTCACTGTCAGACTCCTCACACAGCACAACAAGCTGCTTTTCCCCAATGCTGCTCTCCTGCCTCCCCCTCCTCACTCACTGTCAGACTCCTCACACAGCACAGCATGCTGCTTTTCCCCAATACTGATCTCCTGCATCCCCCTCCTCACTCACTGTCAGACTCCTCACACAGCACAACATGCTGCTTTTCCCCAAAGCTGCTCTCCTGCCTCCCCGTCCTCACTCACTTCCAGACTCCTCACACATCACAACAAGCTGCTTTTCCCCAATGCTGCTCTCCTGCCTCCCCCTCCTCACTGTCAGACTCCTCACACAGCACAACAAGCTGCTTTTCCCCAATGCTGCTCTCCTGCCTCCTCCCTCACTGTCAGACTCCTCACACAGCACAACAAGCTGCTTTTCCCCAATGCTGCTCTCCTGCCTCCCCCTCCTCACTCACTTTCAGACTCCTCACACAGCACAACATGCTGCTTTTCCCCAATGCTGATCTCCTGCCTCCCCCTCCTCACTCACTATCAGACTCCTCACACAGCACAACAAGCTGCTTTTCCCCAATGCTGCTCTCCTGCCTCCCCCTCCTCACTCACTGTCAGACTCCTCACACAGCACAACATGCTGCTTTTCCCCAATGCTGCTCTCCTGCCTCCCCCTCCTCACTCACTGTCAGACTCCTCACACAGCACAACATGCTGCTTTTCCCCAAAGCTGCTCTCCTGCCTCCCCGTCCTCACTCACTTCCAGACTCCTCACACATCACAACAAGCTGCTTTCCCCAATGCTGCTCTCCTGCCTCCCCCTCCTCACTGTCAGACTCCTCACACAGCACAACAAGCTGCTTTTCCCCAATGCTGCTCTCCTGCCTCCTCCTCCTCACTCACTTCCAGACTCCTCACACAGCACAACAAGCTGCTTTTCCCCAATGCTGCTCTCCTGCCTCCCCCTCCTCACTCACTGTCAGACTCCTCACACAGCACAACATGCTGCTTTTCCCCAATGCTGATCTCCTGCCTCCCCCTCCTCACTCACTATCAGACTCCTCACACAGCACAACAAGCTGCTTTTCCCCAATGCTGCTCTCCTGCCTCCCCCTCCTCACTCACTGTCAGACTCCTCACACAGCACAACTAGCTGCTTTCCCACAATGATGCTCTCCTGCCTCCCCCCTCCTCACTCACTGTCAGACTCCTCACACAGCACAACAAGCTGCTTTTCCCCAATGCTGCTCTCCTGCCTCCTCACTCACTGTCAGACTCCTCACATAGCACAACAAGCTGCTTTTACCCAATGCTGCTCTCCTGCCTCCCCCCTCCTCACTCACTGTCAGATTCCTTACACAGCACAACAAGCTGCTTTTTCCCAATGATGACCTCTTCACCTCGCTCTCCTCTTGCTTCTCCTCCTACTCTGACTGCATGCTGTTAGTGTAAACACGCAGTACAAACATGCTGCCTCTGTAATCTCTGCGCCTGATGCAAGTGTTTCATCTTGCTTAGTGAGAGAACCATCCCTGTTCAGGACCATCCGATCTCTATGCTTGTTCAGGGTCTATGGCTAATATTAGAGGCAGGACAGCCAGGCAATGTGCATGTTTTAAAAGGAAATAAATGGTATGTCAGCCTCCCTATCCCCTTCACCGCAGAAGTTGTGTGAGACAGGAGAACATCTGAGGAACTGTGGTCATCAGCAGAAGGCAGGACTGGAGAAGTTGTGAAGGTTGAGATTGGTGAGCCTTGTAGTGTCTTACCTGGAACCTTTCCTTTCTGTTTTCTCTTATTCCTCATCTTTACCAGCCAGGATATCACCACGTACAGGAAGCAAGGCAAGGACACCACGCCCCAGTAGAACAGCCACACAGTCACGACGTGCACCATTAGGACTTGCTCCCAAGTAGCTGTGTGAGAAGGCGGAAAACACTGTGGGGTCAGTTCTGCCTTATAATATTTTATTTATTCATTATATTTATAAAGCGCCAGCATATTACGCAGCGCTGGACATTAGATTAGGCTACAGACAATATTTAGGGGTGACATACAGCAATATGACAATACAGGAGCATAACTAGAAATCACTGCCTGCCCCCCCCCGCGAAACTTTGCATTGGGGGGGGGGGGCCAGACTCCTCAAGCATAACACAGCACTTGGGGAAGGGGAGAATGGATGGGGGTAGAGCAGAGCTGTACACAAGACTCTGTTGAACAACAGGGACAGTCTACAAATTTTTGTCTGCAAAACCTTGTATGATTCCTTATCAGTGGCTGAGCAAATGCAATCATTAGAACAATTGTGCAGAGAGCAGAAAGGACTGCTGGGAGCTGGCGCACTTCCGGTATATCGGGTGTTTCACCCAATAAAGTTTCCAGTGATGAAGCGGCTTGTCAACCACGCCTCCCTCGAGAAAGCTGGCCGCTTGCAGGCGAAACATGTCGGGTAATCCCGGCGTGGTCTTATGCTAGATTGCTGCCTGGCCTCCGCCTCCTGTACCGGTGAACGCCGAACTCTGCATGCCGCACCAACAGCACGGTTTGTCAACTCGCAGGGACCACCATCAACAAGAGACACTCTCTCACTGGTGACCTCACGTGTTTGGCAGCAGTCAGTTGCCGTCATCCCCTACACGGTAGCCATGTTTGGCTGGATCTCCTGCTTGGTTGGACTCACAGTGGTCAATACTTGAAATATGCACAATCCCATGATTATTCCTACAATGGATAATGCATCCTACCACAATCTGCTAGCTATTTGTTTGCCAGGTGGTATCCACATGAGGTATTATAATAATAATCTGAACATTTGTATAGCGCTTTTCTCCTGTCGGACTCAAAGCGCTCAAGAGCTGCAGCCACAGGGACGCGCTCAAGAGGCCACCCTGCAGTGTTAGGGAGTCTTGCCTTGAACACCTTACTGAATAGGTACTTGACCTAGCCAGGATTTGAACCCTGGTCTCCCATGTCAAAGGCAGAGCCCTTAACCAGTACTCTATCCAGCCACCACATTATGGTCATACAGATCTACATGAACGATCCATCTGGATGGTAAGATAAAATTGACACTGTGCTTGCATGGAACACTGCTTTCTGGTTTATATTGCTGCTTGTGCTTATGCCTACGAATCTTCATGGCTTTGCTGACTCTGCATCAAATGATATATGGACAGTCAGTTGGAAGTTACCATTTATAGATTGCGGCTTACTAAGGCTGAGTGACTTTACTAACACCTCTATGCTTGCTTGTATAGACAGTGTCTACCATAATTCTTGATTATTGCTGTGTGTCCTCAAGAACTTTGCCTTACAACTAAGTATACCACGAGTGGAGTTTCCTAAGGACACTCAAAAAAAGTGGGGTTATCTCATATATTTAACTGAAATTCTCTGTTGGTCCTATGAGTTATAGGTGCTGCTGTGTTGGTATGATTGTGAAGGCGCCGGTTTGGGTGTTGGGGGCCACCTAGCAGTATTTTAATTTAATATATGTGTTTGTGTGTTTTGGGATTTTGACTAATAAAGCTTTTTTGATATTTTTATAAAATACTTAGTTTATTAGTTGGCTCTACTCCACTCCTATATTTTTTTGTAGAGAGCAGAAAGCTTTTTCTCTCAGTGCCCTTAGTTGTCAGTATCTCAGGACAGTAAAAGGAAACTTCTCCCCCCCACGGGGCCCCCTGCGGCTGCATTCCTTGCAGGGTCTATTGTTACGCCCATGAAGACAATACAGGAATACATGCAAACCAGATCACGCAGCACACGTATGAGTACAAGGTAATGCTTAGTCACTGGATGGGAGCATGGAGATTAGGCAACTTGAGTTCACTCAGGATGGGTGTACGGTGACGGAGGTGCGTGATCAGGTAGGAGACACAAGGAGGAGAACCCTGCCTAAAGGCTTACAATCTAAAGGGAGAGTTGGGGACATGAAGGGTCGGGGACCAGAGTTCAGCTGCGGGTTTAGAGCACCAGTGAGGGGGCGTAGGCCGGAGTGAAAAGGTGCATTTTGAGGGCCTCCTTGAAGATAACTGTTTTGTTTACGTTTTACCATCGCCGTATTCTGTTTTATCACGCAGCATTGTGGGCACCGTGTGCTTCAGTGTGCTACTCCACTAACCTAAAGAGAAATCTGCCCACAACTTTCATGTTAACTTTTGAGTAATAACATATTGGTGGGTGAAAAGTGCTTCCCGTTTTTTATTCCTGCCTGGGTTCAGGACGGTGGGGTTTTCCAGCACTTCCTCTGTCATGAAACGCAGGGTTGCCAAGTAATCCTTAGCCTAGGCTACTCACATATTATCAGTGCCTAAATTGCTAAGTAGCCATACGACTTGCATAAGTCATATGAGTCACGGTGGGGTAGTGTTTAGCATTCTCGTCTTGCAGTTCTGGGTCTCCAGTCCTAATCCCAGCCAGGGCACGCTCTGCATGGAGTTTGTATGTCCCTCCACATGAAGTCCTTGGGAATGACCTCCTAACACTGCAGGGTGGCCTCTTGAGAGCACCCTCAGGGCCCATTCACACTACAAAGTAGCAAAATGAGCAATTAGCATGGTTAAATCACTGTACACTCCCACGATTCCCGACATTTGCGATCAGCGCTTGTTTACGCACTATACCGCGATCACTCGAGAATCGTGGCAAAATGCTGTAGGTAACACGTTTTGCGATTGCTGTTAATCGCGAAAACGCCCGCGATTGGTGGCAATTGCAGCAGTGAGATCTCTGCCATAGGGTTATAATTGCGGTAGCGCTTTAAAAAGCAATAGCGCTTCGGCGATTAGCAGGAATCGACAACCACTAATCGCCATAGTGTGAATGCGCCTTTCGTGGCTGCAGATCTTGAGCGCTTTGTGTCCAACAGGAGAAAAGCGCTGTAACAAATGTTAGGATTATTATTATTATCTGCAACAAAATCACCTCTTGAGAAGTCCGCACCCCCCACTCACCAAGGGCCATTCATAACACTTCAAGCATGCATCTTATGCAAAGGGTCACACTGATGCAGCAGAACCATTATTGTGTTTTTGAGTAAATGTATCTACATTAGATGAGCAATGACTTCTCACCTTTAGTTGTACACAGGAGATGTATTGTTAGAGTAGGTCACATCTGTGATAATATAGCAGCTATTTGTGATATTGTATATAATACAGAAGCCATACTTTTTTTCTTTTTATGTTGGCTATGTACTATCTCTTATGTGTATGCCTGTTAGGAGCCAGTCTGACAGCTGGCTATGGGGTATAACTGTCACCTGGACTCTAGGATGAAGGAAGCTGCTAATTAGCAGCCATTTGTCAGGAAATAGTCTGCTGTCCTTTTCAAGGTGTCTGCATTGCTTTGAACTCTGCCACCGGTTGTCCCAATATACAGACTGTCTGAGTCTGGAAGGTTCAAAGCGGAACAGGAAGCCTTTGGAATTTGCATATCACAGCAAGCAAGGATTTTACACAGGGCGCTGCGAATGGTGATGTCACAATCTGGGGAAATTGGATTAGTTCTGGATCTGAACGTCAAGTGGCCTCAGGGTACAAATCTGCCTATATAAGTCAGCATAGGACATTCAGAGATCGTCTTCTCCCAAGGAAAGCGCTCAGCTAGAGATGATCCTGATCTGATCAGAAAAACAGTGTCCTTCCACGACCAAGTTGGATCATTGCGCTGCTAAAAAGTTCAATTTCCGTTTTGATTCCCGGTTTTATTTTTGCAAACTGTCTTGTTGTGTGTCTTTGTAATTTTTACTTTGTTTTTGTTAGTCTTTTGTATATATTTCTTTCTGCACTGTTCCACTTTTTGGAATATTAAATCTTTATTTAATAAGCCTGACTTCTGATGTACTGGCAGAGCTCGCATTCCTAGAGAGAGACTGCAGTGTAAGTCGTGTTACAAGTTCAGTGCCTGATTGTAATGCTGGGATTGTGTTTTGTTACAGCGTGATTGCATTGTGTGTGTCACGTTTCCGTATTTAGGCCTAAGCGCAAAGCTGACCAAAATACGAAAACGCTGGACTGAGTGCAGGCCACTCGCCAGCAGAGTGGGAGTTGTTGAAGCGTCTAGCAGCAGCTAGTGGTGGCAGAGTGAAGAGTTGTTAATGGGTGACAGCCTGGTGTTAGCTTGAATAAGGCTGCTTCTCCTCTCGATCTGGTCACACCCCAGTTTGGAACCCTCTCTGCAGGCGTGCCGTGGGGCCGGTTCCTGACAACATCCATTTAGCACCTCCCACAATCGAGAATGTATTGCCTGAGGTATGGAGGCTAACAATCCTATCCACTGTTATCACACAGCATGAGATCTGTGATTCACCTGGTAGCAATCTGATGCCTTGAGAGGTTTCGGAACTGACTTCATTGACCACAGTACAGTAGTATATCCCAGCAGATGATGGGTCCCGGCCATCCAGGGACAGAAGGCTGGAGTTGTCCGTTCTGGTGGTGAGGTTCTGTGGGATCTTCTCCTCCTTATTGAGAAGGGTGATTTGCAGCCAATCTTCCCCAGGAACTTGGCAGTACAGGAGGACCCAACACTGGCCGTTGTCCTCTTTCACTTCCTTTGTCCATGTGATAGGTCCAGAAACAGGAGCTGGAGAATGGGAAACAATAAGCATAGTATAAAGTAAGATGTCACCTACGTTGTCATCTTCCTATGACATGCAGAGTGACTCACAGAGGAGGGCTATACACTACCCCTTCCCTCTATGCCCCCAACCTACTTTCCAACTGAGCTAACCAGAAAAGGTGAAGGTGAATCCAGTTAGTGGCACTGGCAGGGCCGGATTTACCATAAGGCACAGTGGGCACAGTAGGCACGTGCCTACAGGCACCTGATGATAGAAAGTTGACTCACTCCCCTCCCTGAGCGCCTACCTCCCTCCTTCCCTATGCAGAGTCCTGATGAGATTGAAAATGAGAGGTTACTCACACAGCTCACACAGCTCTCGGCATTCCAATGACCAGATCTCCCTTCAGTCAGGAGCACTTCTAGTTACTTAATATCGAGGGTACTTCTGGCTAACTAATACTAAGGGGCACCTGTAGCTACCTATGATGGGCAAGGGAAGTAAGGGAGAAGTGACGGCTGGGCCAGCCAGGACACTTGCGATGCAGTTCGGTGGGGTTTGTAGGTTCATGGAGGGCGGAGTCTAGGCTGCCAGGACATCTGTGCCTATAGGCTCCTGCGATGTAAATCCAGGCCTGGGCACTGGTATCTCTTATTGATAACAACAATAAAGTTGGCCTTATAAATAGGATGCCAAACCAAATTTACCAATTTATTGTGAAATGGTAAAATAAAGTTTTTAATGTAAGTTTTTTTTTGTTTTTTGCTAACATGTCATAAAATGTACATTTGTGAACTACCAAAACGTTTAAGAAAAAAAAAAAAAAAAGAGGATATCTAGGCCAGTTCTGATCTGTGACACTCTAAAGTAGGGATGTCAAACTCCAGTGCTCAAGGGCCGAGGTTGTCACACATTTTTGGCACAGCTCACGTGACTGAATCAGGAAAGCTGTTCAACAAGTACAACACATTTCTCTGTCCATCTTAAACACGGGCATGGATACGCCCATGAGGATATGGCATGGATACACCCATGAGGATATGGCATGGATACACCCATGAGAATATAGCATGGATACACCCATGAGGATATGGCATGGATACACCCATGAGTATATAGCATGGAGACACCCATGAGGATATGGCATGGATCTGGCCCCTGAGGATATGGCATGGATACGCCCATGAGGATATGGCATGGATACAGCCACGAGGATATGGCATGGATACACCCATGAGTATATGGCATGGATATGGCATGGATACACCCATTAATAAATGGCATGGATACACCCATGAGTATATGGCATGGATACAGCCATGGGGATATGGCATGGATACAGCCACGAGGATATGGCATGGATCTGGCCCCTGAGGATATGGCATGGATACGCCCATGAGGATATGGCATGGATACACCCATGAGGATATGGCATGGATACACCCATGAGAATATAGCATGGATACACCCATGAGGATATGGCATGGATACACCCATGAGTATATAGCATGGAGACACCCATGAGGATATGGCATGGATCTAGCCCCTGAGGATATGGCATGGATACGCCCATGAGGATATGGCATGGATACAGCCACGAGGATATGGCATGGATACACCCATGAGTATATGGCATGGATATGGCATGGATACACCCATGAGTATATGGCATGGATACACCCATGAGTATATGGCATGGATACAGCCATGAGGATATGGCATGGATACAGCCACGAGGATATGGCATGGATCTGGCCCCTGAGGATATGGCATGGATCTTGCCCCTGAGGATATGGCATGGATACAGCCACGAGGATATGGCATGGATACAGCCACGAGGATATGGCATGGATACAGCCACGAGAATATGGCATGGATACAGCCACGAGGATATGGCATGGATACGCCCACGAGAATATGGCATGGATACGCCCACGAGGATATGGCATGGATACACACCCGAAGATATGGCATGGATACGCCCAGCAGGATATGGCATGGATACGCCCACGAGGATATGGCATGGAAACGCCCACGAGGATATGGCATGGAAACGCCCACGAGGTTATGGCATGGATACGCCCACGAGGATTGTGCTCCAAAAGGAATACTCACCAATCACCTGGAGATGGACCTCGGCAGTGATGCTCATGTTGACCACTTGCCGATAGATGCCACTGTCTTCTTTCCTTACACTATAGAGAATGAAAGTTCCGTTATGTGGTAGGAAGCGGGCGCGGTGGGTGTATGGGCTCCGGATCATGGGGCTGTGACACCCATGACATGATAAGAGAATGGTTCCATCATAAAGTCTGAAGTCAAACATGGTCTCACTGTCCAGCTGCACAGCGGGGAAGGATACAGCTGAACCGCTTGCTGCATACAGCTTCCGAGCCTTCATGCCTTCAACGGTCCCTGCAGAAGTACACAGAGTTAGAGGAATTAGTCATGGAAGGTAGAGGGATTGTTATTATTTCAAACCAGTAAGAAGCAGGAATCAGCCACAGACTCAAGTCAGAACTCTTTACTGAAGAACAATATGCAGAGATAAATAATACAACACCATCAGGAAGCACCGCTTAGATTAGAACATACTTACTAAAGAGGAACACAGAGAGAATACAGGAAATGACAATACCATAGAGACCACTGCAGCGCTTTACAGTGACATCTTGTGGTTGCTTTAGTATACTACGGTTTAAGTAATAATCCTGTTGATACTTTTAACATTATTAACAATCAAAGAGGCAATGTGACCACAGCATTTTTCTAGTCCTGTAATTATGGTAGAGAAAAGCTTTTCCACTCAGTGGCAGCAAATTGTGAGATTGCTGGAGAAACGCTAACATGGTTTACGATGCCCTGCACCCCCACTCAGAGCGCTATGTTCATAGATAACGCCATATTTCCATGATGCAAGGCTTACAATCTATAGATTAGCATATTATTAATCAGCATGAAACAACTGATGTTTCCATCTTAGCCCTGAATAAGAAGGAACAATTCAGAAGTAGCAGGGACACATTGTAAACTTAGTTCTTAAATATCAATTAACACACACCAAAAAGCTAGTTTACTATCAGTACAGGCACAGAGTAACAGCTCACACTGTACATTCTAGGGGTAGCAGAGATCAGCACACACTGCAGCTAGTTTACTATCAGTACAGGCACAGAGTAACAGCTCACACTGTACATTCTGGGGGTAGCAGAGATCAGCACACACTGCAGCTAGATTACTATCAGTACAGACAGCGAATAACGGCACACCACTGGCTGCAAACAAATTTGCTCTATTTGGGGCAAGTATACACTTGTATACTTGCTCCCAATACAACAAATTTGCTTGCAGCCAGTGGTGTGCCGTCTCCTTTGTATGTGTGGACAGTCCCCTAAGCCGTAGGAGCAATCCGGCTGAGACAAGGCACCGGCAAAATCACACGTTTTGTTACCTGTTATACGTGTTCTCCAGGCATCCAGTGTTTGTGGCAGGAACACAGTAACAGCTTATACTGTACATACTGGAGGCAGCAGAAATCAGCACACACTGCAGCTAGTTTACTATCAGTACAGGCACACAGTAACAGCTTATACTGTACACACTGGAGGTAGCAGAGATCAGCACACACTGCAGCTAGTATACTATCAGTACAGGCACACAGTAACAGCTTATACTGTACATAGTGGAGGCAGCAGAGATCAGCACACACTGCAGCTAGTTTACTATCAGTACAGGCACACAGTAACAGCTTATACTGTACATACTGGAGGCAGCAGAGATCAGCACACACTGCAGCTAGTTTACTATTAGTACAGGCACACAGTAACAGCTTATACTGTACATAGTGGAGGCAGCAGAAATCAGCACACACTGCAGCTAGTTTACTATTAGTACAGGCACACAGTAACAGCTTATACTGTACATACTGGAGGCAGCAGAGATCAGCACACATTGCAGCTAGTTTACTATTAGTACAGGCACACAGTAACAGCTTATACTGTACATAGTGGAGGCAGCAGAAATCAGCACACACTGCAGCTAGTTTACTATCAGTACAGGCCATCAGTAACAGCTTATACTGTACATACTGGAGGCAGCAGAGATCAGCACACACTGCAGCTAGTTTACTATTAGTACAGGCACAGAGTAACAGCTTATACTGTACATAGTGGAGGCAGCAGAAATCAGCACACACTGCAGCTAGATTACTATCAGTACAGGCACAGATTAACATCTTATACTGTACATACTGGAGGCAGAAGAGATCAGCACACACTGCAGCTAGTTTACTATCAGTACAGGCACAGAGTAAAAGCTTATACTGTACATACTGGAGGCAGCAGAGATCAGCACACACTGCAGCTAGTTTACTATTAGTACAGGCACAGAGTAACAGCTTATACTGTACATAGTGGAGGCAGCAGAAATCAGCACACACTGCAGCTAGATTACTATCAGTACAGGCACAGATTAACATCTTATACTGTACATACTGGAGGCAGAAGAGATCAGCACACACTGCAGCTAGTTTACTATCAGTACAGGCACAGAGTAAAAGCTTATACTGTACATACTGGAGGTAGCAGAGATCAGCACACACTACAGCTAGTTTACTATCAGTACAGGCACACCGTAATAGCTTATACTGTCCATAGTGGAGGCAGCAGAAATCAGCACACATTGCAGCTATATTACTATCAGTACAGGCACACAGTAATAGCTTATACTGTCCATAGTGGAGGCAGCAGCAATCAGCACACACTGCAGCTAGATTACTATCAGTACAGGCACAGAGTAACATCTTATACTGTACATACTGGAGGCAGCAGAGATCAGCACACACTGCAGCTAGATTACTATCAGTACAGGCACAGAGTAACATCTTATGCTGTACATACTGGAGGCAGCAGAGATCAGCACACACTGCAGCTAGTTTGCTATCAGTACAGGAAGAGAAAATGCTTATACTGTACATACAGGAGGTAGCAGAGATGATAATAATAATAATAATAATCCAAATATTTATATAGCGCTTTTCTCCTGTCGGACTCAAAGCGCTGCAGCCACTGGGGCGCGCTCAAGAGGCCACCCTGCAGTGTTAGTGAGTCTTGCCTTGAACTCCTTACTGAATAGGTACTGACCCTAGCCAGGATTCAAACCCTGGTCTCCCACGTCAAAGGCAGAGCCCTTAACCAGTACACTATCCAGCCACTACACTCAGTGCACGGTGCAGCTAGTTTATTATCAGTACATGCACAGAGTAACAGCTTATACTGTACATATTGTGGATAGCAGAGATCAGCCCACACTGCAGCTAGTTTACTATCAGTACAGGCACAGAGTAACAGCTTATACTGTACATACTAGGGGCAGCAGAGATCAGCACACACTGCAGCTAGTTTACTATCAGTACAGGCACAGAGTAACAGCTTATACTGTACATACTGGGAGTAGCAGAGATCAGCACACACTGAAGCTAGATTACTCTCAGCACAGGCACAGAGTAACAGCTTATACTGTACATACTGGAGGTAGCAGAGATCAACACACACTGCAGCTAGTTTACTATCAGTACAGGCACAGAGTAAAGGCTTATACTGTACATATTGGAGGCAGCAGAAATCAGCACACACTGCAGCTAGTTTACTATCAGTACAGGCACAGAGTAATAGCTTATACCGTACATACTGGAGGTAGCAGAGATCAGCACACACTGCATGTAGTTTACTATCAGTACAGACACAGGGTGACAGCTTATACCGTACATACTGGAGGTAGCAGAGATCAGCACACATTGCATGTAGTTTACTATCAGTACAGGCACAGAGTAACAACCTATACTGCACATACTGGAGGTAGCAGAGATCAGCACACACTGCAGCTAGTTTACTATCAGTACAGGCACAGAGTAACAACCTATACTGCACATACTGGAGGTAGCAGAGATCAGCACACACTGCAGCTAGTTTACTATCAGTACAGGCACAGCGTAACAACCTATACTGCACATACTGGAGGTAGCAGAGATCAGCACACACTGCAGCTAGTTTACTATCAGTACAGGCACAGAGTAATAGCTTATACCGTACATACTGGAGGTGGACAATGCTTCAAAGCAAAGTTAAAATCAGTAATGAAGAAATATCACATTACCAAACAAATTCCCATTTCGGTGTACAGTCACTACATTTTTGTGTATTTTTTTATTTTTTTAATTACTGACACTATGTAACCACTTCTGACCTGCTGGAACACAGGACTACAGTTGCCATGTCAAAAGAGAATGAATTGTTTTAGATCCCCTCCCCCGTCAGTTCTGCTGGCAGGTGTGAGAAGGCCACGTCATCCACCTACATACACTGGGCGGTGCCACTTCCTTTCATCTCATCATATAACCACTGAGCGTGGAAAGTCCCCTGACAGAGAGTAGATTCTGAGAACTGACAGAGGCATATAACAGTTGGAAAGTCCCCTGGCTGAGAATGAATTGCGAGAACTGACAGAGGCATAAAGCCTGTGCATGAAGCTGAACTGGGTGAACTGTCCCCACCAACAGAGAGGAGAGGTTCTACGAGGCTGAGGTATGTCGGGAAGGACACAGAGAATGGCTCACAGAGCAAGCAAATGGGCCAAGAATTCTGCTTCAGTGACCAACTCCACAGATTGCCGGCAGGCCCTACACCTGTAACTCCGCGAGTCCTCTTCTCTGGGACGCTACGACATTTTGGACTTACATAAGTTCTACTTATTAAGACCTGGGTTGGCCATTTACCATTTTAGCCTTTGGCCTACATGTCTAAGCCTTGTACTGTAAGGAGATAGGTGGTGAGGCCTAGGGGTTACCTCAAGCCTGAATCCCACCTGCTATGACTAGTCTCATGGCTAAGCACACTTGCCTAGAAAATGGGATGGTGGACGGTGAGGACCATATACTTCTGAGGGCCGCTGGGCTCTAAGCAATGGGGCAGGGTGACAGGTGTCTGCTGGGATTCAGAGGCCCCTGCTGCTCTACTGAAACCACTACATTGTTTCACTGGATGGTTGTGGTGGACATAGACTTCTGAGTGCCACTGGGCTCTAAGCAATAGTGGTCTTCCTCATGGTGGTCTGCAGCCACTAAGCTAGGATGCCAGATGGAGGCAGACAGACTGGAGGAGTGCTGGCTCCCTTCCCAAGAGGTACCAGGTTCTTTGTTCCTTTGCTGATTCTGAACATGAAGAGGAACTTGAACCATAAAGAGAGACTCTTCCTGCTGCATCTGTCCATGGCATCCAAGAGACTGTTTTAAGTCACCTTGAATGGGCATTTGCCCTGTCTGGGATTTACTTTCAAATTTTGTCAGAAATTTTACTTAACAAGATTCCAAGCCTTGATTTCTTCCTAAACCACCAAAGGTTCCATACCTGATTTTTTATCCACAACTGCAAAGATTCCATGCCTGGACTTTTTAAACACTTGCTAGGGATCCATGCCTAGACTTTTTCATGAAGACCTAAAGATACAAGCCTGGACTCTCTCTTGAACTGCTTAGCTTCCAGACCTGGACTCTCTCTTGAACTGCTCAGGTTCCACGCATGGGCCCATATGCAATTCGTTTTTTCTATGGTGTTTGCTCCTAGGTGATAATTTTTCATCTTCTATTTAGAATAACTTTTCATCACTTTCCAATTCAAAAAAAGTACCAAAAAGTAGGAGGGAGAGTACTTTCAAAACTATTTAAAGTATTTTTTTTTTATTTGCTTGCTGGTAATTTAAAAAAGGCATTTTATTGACATCTTTGAAAATATCACCCAGAAGAAAACACCGGAGAAAAAGTGAATTGCATATGGGCCCTGGACTCGCTCTTAAAGGGAACCAGAGAGGATCAAAAAAAAGGTTTTATACATACCTGGGGCTTCCTCCAGCCCCATACGCACGGATCGCTCCCACGCCGCCGTCCTCTGCTGCCTGGAACCGCCGGTACCGGGTCCCGTCATTGCCGCGCGTCGGCCGGTGGACACGGCCGATTCTCCGCATCACACGGCGCTCCCTCTATATAAGTACGCATGAGGCTGCCTACTGCGCAGCCGCATGCGTACGGGTATGGAGGGAGCCCCTATGATGCGGACAATTGGCCGCGTCCGCTGGAAGTGACGGGCCCGGTACCGGCGGTTTCAGGAAGCAGAGGATGGCGGCGTGGGAGCGATCCGTGCGTATGGGGCTGGAGGAAGCCCCAGGTATGTATAGAAGCTTTTTCTATTTTTACGATTCATTCCTCTCTGGTTCCCTTTAAAGGGGTTCTTTCGCGAAAAAAGTAGGCAGTTAAAAAATGTGACAGATGACAGGTTTTGGGCCAGTCCATCTTTTTAAGGGGGATTCTCAGGGCTTTCTTTGTTTTCAACAGCATTTCCTGAACAACAGTTTAACTGCCAAAATAGCAAGATACCAGCCAGCCTCCCTAATCACGTGCACACTATTATGTCAGTTAAATTTTGCAACTGTTGTTCAGGAAATGCTGTTGAAATCACAGAAAGCCCTGAGAATACCCCTTAAAAAGATGGACTGGCCCAAAACCTGTCATCTGTCACATTTTTTAACTGCCTACTTTTTTCGCGAAAGAACTCCTTTAAGCTGTTTAGGTTCCATACTTGTACTCTCTTTTTTTCTTTTTTTAACTGCTCAGGTTCCATGTCTGGACTGTCTCTTGCATTGCTCAGGTCCAACACCTGGGCTCTCTTTTGAGCTGTTTAGGTTCCATACCTGGACCCTCCTTTTGAACTTCTCAAGTTCCATGCCAGGACTTTCTCTTGAACATCTAAAGTCTCCTGCCTGGATTTTCTCATGCCTTATCTTCTTCCTGATCTTCCATCACTTGGGATTCATTCACTGGACCTTCTCCTGATCTACCAAAACTCAACACTTCTGAAGTTTTAGGATCCAAGCATGGAATTTATTCTGGAAACAACATTCTCCTTCTTACTAGCACCTTTAATGGGAGCATTACACTTCCCACCTCACCTCTTTTTGTGGGCTAGGCCAACTTTTTGATGGCGGAAAACAGAATTCCTACTGTGTTTGCAATGGAGACGCGGGTGTTCCGACACTCATTCTACAAAGCCGGGGCTCTGGATTCTTACACCATTTCTCTGGGTTGTTTATACATACAGCATTTAAGCTAAAATGTTGTGTATTGTTCTGTAGTGGGTTTTCTCTTAGGTCCTTCTGCCGAGGAGTGACAATGGGAGACCTCTGAAGGTAGGTGACAAAATGACACACTAGAAATTCTCACATACATCAGCAGTGGGCACCTGACAATGCACTACAAGACATTAATAACTATGTCCGTGGTCACATTACCTGGCACCAAGGCCACAACAACTGGGACAATAGGGCTTCACCACCAGGGACATTACCAACCACACCTCTAGGTCCAACACTACCAAATTATGGAGCAATGGGCAGTCCCAGGAAAACGACGGCTACAACCAGGCCTGGATTTACATCACAGGAGCCTATAGGCCCGGATGTCCTGGCACCCCAGACTCCGCCCACCAGGAACCCACAAACCCTGCTGAACCGCACTACAAGTGTGATGGCTCTCCCAGCTGTCACCTCTACCTTCGTTCCCCTGCCTGTCATAGGTCGCTACAGGTGCCCCTTAGCATTAGGTAGCCAGAAGTACCCTCAGTATTAGGTAGTTAGAGGTGTCCCTGACTGAAAGGAGATCTGATCAGTGGAATGCCAAGAGCCAGGTAAGTAAACTCTCATTTACACTTCGCTCGGGGCTCAGCAAAGGGAAGGAGGGAGGTGCTAGGGGAAGGGAAGGAGCTGCCCCTCCATCATCAGGCGCCCTTAGGCATGTGCCTACAGTGCCTTGTGATAAATCCGTCCCTGGCTACAACCCACAAGGAACATGAACAAAGATAATGGCCCCTTTGATGCCACATGGGCATTACCAGGGAGGGACAAGGACCACTATGACACCACATGGACGTTACCATCAAGATATAACCCTTTCCATGACCGCACATGAAACTTACATCCAGACCACCTAGTTCTGTGGCAGTCACACATTTACTACACAGAACAGACTGGGGGGAGGGGGTAAGATTAACTCTTAGTGTGTGTAATGTAGCAGGAAACCCACACAGACACATGGGGAACAATTGTCAGGAGCTGACACCAGAACCCCAGCGCTGCAAGCACTGACCTGCCATGCTGCCTTGTTGTAATTGTGAAAGCCTGACTCAGCTGATTCCCCCTGACCCCTCACTGACTGTAATGTTTTCCCACCCCACGTGGCTCCACCCCCTGCATGGGAAACAGAAAGTGGTTGCATCACTGAGAACGTTTCACAGCCCTGCACACAATAATAACTGAGAGTGACTCAACACCCGACTCACCCCACTGGCCACAGGGGAAGAGTATTATGGTTCCTCCCTGTGTTATTACGCCAGACAGTTATGCAGCGACAGTTATCGGCTGACTCAGGCATGTCATATTTCCAGAACTCATCGGGTTATACCATACCACCCACGTCACGCATACCATAAAGATTTCATAAGAAAAATATGTTGTTTTATCATTCAAACCATACTGGTCCTTTCTATCCTGCTTCATTTTTATTCATGTTAACATTTTAAAATTAGTAATTTATCAATTTAAAGGATGGGAATAACGTTTAGAGTCAATCAAACACATTTTTTTTAGTAGAGAAATATATATATATTTACATAGAAAGAGGGACAAAGTCCTGAAAGAGGGACAGAGAGACAGTTGGGAGCTATGCAGATCTACTATAAATACTGTCAGTGATAATAATAGCATGCTGGGCCTTGTAGTGCCCCTGCATGTACCCCAGGCTCCCAGCCCCCACCTCTGGCCCCCAGCTGCTGTCAGGAGTAGAGATCCTCAGTAATAATAGCATGCTGGGCCTTGTAGTGCACCTGTATGTACCCCAGGCACCCCCCCCCCCCCCAGTTGCAGACAGGAGTAGAGAGATCCTCAGTAATAATGGGGGTCTCACCTGTAGGGGCTGCTGTAAGCAGGAGTAGAAGCAGGATGAGGGGTCCCATGCTGGTCAGAGTTGGGGAGATCTGAGGACAGGTGAGGTCACCCCCTGGCCAGGCAGCTGAGTAATGAATATCATGTATATGGAAGGGTGGGGGAGGGAGGGGTGGTCATGTGACGTTGATGGGAATACCCACATTGTGCAATACACAGGCAGTGCCCAGTACAGCCAGCTAGTGACATGACTGACATATATAATTATATATACTGTATATTATCCCATACACGCCACGTCATCACACACGCCAGACCCTCACTGCACATTATACTGTGTGGGAGAATGTTATTATAATTGTATTATTGTTATTATTAAATTACTGTGTAGGTACACTAGCTAGGAGTTCTCAGGGAGCCCCTCCCTGCCGGATGCAGCACGATAGTGATGGGTCGTTCGCGAACCAGCCGGCTCTTTGCTGCAAACGACAAGAGCCGGCTCTCAGTTTTGAAAGAGCCGATGCCTCAGCCGCCCCACACAGCTCTGGTTTGTTGTGTAATAAAGGGCGCTGAGGCATGCTGGGAGATGTAGTCCTCCTCGTGCAGCTTGTACGAGTGTAGGGGCGGAACAGAGCAGTAGCAGGAGGGATTGCCCGAGCAAGAGAAGCAGTCTGGAGTTGTCATCGAGACGGGGGCGGGGCTTTTACTCCGATTTTGAGTGGCGTCTAGTGATATTTAATAAAGAGCCGATTGAGAGCCGTAAGAGCCGGCTCTTTAATGGGAGCCGGTTCAGAAGAGCCGATTCTCCAAGAAGAGCTGGAATTCCCATCACTACAGCACGAGGCAGAGGGGATCTCCAGTCCTGCTGGAATTCCCCTTCCTCGTGCTCATCCAGCGACATTCCAATCCGGTGACGTCACAGACACACCTCCAGTTTGCCTCTGTCAAATGACAGGGAACCCTTCCCCCTCACGTGACAGTATGGGGCATGCTATGTAAGGACCCGACATCCTGTCTGATGCAAGCAGCCTGCAAGACTCTGCACAACTACAAGGCTCAGCATGGCATGTCTGGTGCTGCTGGGTCCTGTAGTCCCCCAGCAGAGGTGATCTATTATTAGTCTGTATAGTGGTGACATGCTGATACATTGTTGCAGAATCAGTCCGGATACATTGTTCTATTTACTAAACAAGTCATTTCCTCTGCAGAGCTCAGCAGCAGCAGCATCAGCATTCCTCTACAGAGGGGAGACACAGCCTAGCCCTAGGATCTCCCTGCAGGGCACAGAGATCACACAGCCTCTCTATAGGGCACATAGGGGTAGACAGACACACACACATCCCCCTCCCACCACCACTCACTCTCCCATAGAGATCACACTGCCCCTCTATACAGTACAGGGGGCACATAGAGATCACACTGCCTCTCCATAGTGCACATAGGGGTAGCCTGAGACACACACCCCCCTCCCCACCACTCACTCTCCCATAGAGATCACACGCTGCAGGGGGCACATACAGAGCATCTCTCACCTGTTGCTGTACAGCTGATGCCCACCAGCAGTAGGAGGAGGATAGAGTTGGGGGTCTCCATAGTGCAGGATGGGGGTCGCAGCACAGAGCTTGGCACAGGAGCTGCTGATACAATGCTACCCTATGGATAACTGCCCAGAATCAGGTGATTGGGGAGGTGATTGTGGGGTGAGATGTGGGATGGTCACTTTACTGTCTCCTGATTGCTTCATCATTTCCTGGCAATGTCTATGCATCTGCATATCGCTATAGTAACTCCTCATATGTATATATCTATATATCTATATATCTATATATATATATATATATATATATATATATATATATAAAATCAGGGGGGGGGAGGTGTGTGTGTGCACGTGTTTGTGCGTGTGTGTGTGTATGTGCCGCGATCACGCGAAAACGGCTTGACCGATTCGAACGAAACTTGGTATGCAGGTCCCTTACTGCCTGGGATGATATGTTCTGGGGGTCTTGCGGCCCCCCTGCTTACCTGGGCGGAGCTACAAACAGCAAATCAGATTCCACCCATTAAAGTGAATGGAAAAAATGGAAAAGACTGCCATTCTCACAGTAATCAAGCCAGAGTCCCCACACTTGGCACAGTTGGTCACTTGGTGACCGATGTTACACATTCAGGAAAAGTGGGCGGAGCATAAAACAGCCAATTAAATTTCAGCCATTCATTTTCAATAGAAAAATGTAAACTGCAGTCATTCTTAAACTCAACACACACCATACAATCTTGGTTGTACAGATTTACCAAATCTATGTAGTATAAGGGCCAACAGATTGAAAATACCTTGAATGATTGATTGGATAAGCTCCTATACTACATCAAAGTGGTAAGATTGAACAACCAAGATTGTATGGTGTGTGTTGAGCCTTAGACTGTTAATCGTAGGGTTTTCAAACTTGGCACAGTTGGTCACTGGGTGAATGGGATTAATATTCAGGAAAGTGGGTGGAGCCTACAACAGCCAATCAAAAGTCACCTATTGATTTTCAAGGGAACAGCCAATCAGATTTTTTTTAATTTTAATGGGAATATACAAATTGATACCAAAAGCCCAAAGCTCATAATCTTGGTCATTGAGTGACTGTATGTCAAGGTTAGAAAAAGTGGGCGGAGCCAACAACTACATTTTTTCCAGGGGAAAATATAAATTGCAGCCATTCTTACACTTTTAATGGCGGGGTTCCCAAACTTGACATAGTAGGCCACTGGGATTAATATTCAGAAATGTGGGTGGAGCCAACAGCCAACAGCCAAATAAATTTCACCTATTGATTTTCAAGCGTAATATTTACATTACTACCATTCTTACACTGTTAATGGCAGAGGCCTCTTGCCTGATAGATGACTGGGGTCCAAATTAACTAAAGGGGGTGGAGCCACAAACAGCCAATCCGATTTGTTAGATTGATTTCAGCCATTCTGTTATTGGCAGGGTTCTCAAACGGGACACAGTTGGTCAATGGATTAATGGGATTAATATTCAGGAAAGTGGGTGGAACCTACAACAGCCAATCAAAATTCACCTATTGATTTTCAAGGGAACTATTGAAACTGCTGCCACTCTTACACTAATAATAGCAGAGGCCTCAAACCGGCTACAGTCGGTCATGAAGTGGCTGGGGTTCAAATCCAGTAAAGGGGTGAAGCCACAAACAGCCAATCAGATTACTTTACCAGATAAACTGCTTCCATTCACACAATTTTGATGAAACCCGAAAGCTTAAAACTTGGTCACTGGGTGACTGGGATTAACCATTTCACAACTGAGGGGTTTTACCCCTGAAACACCAGCGCGATTTTTCCCTTTCAGCGCTGCTTCCATTACTGTACTGATGTACTATGATTGGTTATTGGGGACTGGAGAGTCCCCATAACCAATCATTGTACTGCAGAGCCGGGGTGTGTGCGCGCGCGCGGGTCGCGGGGGCGCGAGATCGCGGGCTGCAAGTTTGTTTACCTTGCATTGTTTTGAATGAAGACGGCATTTGATTGAAGCCGTCTTCATTCTACTCGCAATCGGCGAGGCTAATTGGATTTAGGAACGCTTGTTCCTAACATCCAATTAGTAACCTGCTGTGCTGGCTGGCTGGAGTGTGCGCGAGAGTTCCCCGCCCACTCCCAGCCAGTAAACAAACAAGTGCGCCTTTCTCCGTCCCTGGGGGTGAAGCGGTGCGCAGAGGGACGGAGAAATTTAGCACTGGGGGGTGAAGTGGTTAATATTCAGAAAAGTGGGTGGAGCCTAAAAAGAAAATCAAAATTCACCTGTTGATTTTCAAGGGGAATATTTAAATTGCTGTCATTCTTGCACTGTTAATGGCACAAGCCTCAAACCTGGTACAGTTGGTCATTGGGTCACTGGGTTCGAATTCAGAAAAGGGGTGGAGCTCCAAACAGCCAATCAGATTTGTTTCATTTCACTGGTAAATTACAAATTATTGACACCAAGGACACCAGAGCTCACAAACTGAAAAACAAAACAAAAAGTGGGCGGAGCCAAAAACAAATATCACTAGGAAAATATAAACTGCAGCCATTCTTACACTGTTAATGGTAGGGTTCTCAAACTTTGCCCAGATGGTCACTGGGCGACTGAGATTAATATTATGGGAAGTGGGTGGAGCCTATAATAGCCAATCAAAATTCACCTGCTACAGTTGGTCATTGGGTGACTGGGGTTCAAATGCTGGAGAGGGGCAGAGCCACAAACAGACAATCTGATTTGTTTAATTTCTATGGGAATATACAAATTATTGATGACAAAGACCCCAAAGCCCACAAACTTCATCATTGAGTAATTGTGTGTTAGGGTTAGAAAAAGTGGCCGGAGCCAACACCAGTCAAATACATAATCGGGCAATGCCGGGCAATCAGCTATTATTCATAAAAGTGGATGGAGCCTACAAAAGCCAATCAAAAATCATTTATTGATTTTCAAAGGAAGTATTTCATTACTGCCATTCTTGCACTGTTAATGGCACAAGCCCCAAACTGGGTACAGTTATTTATTGGGTGACTGTTGTTCAAATTCAGAAAAGGGGTGGAGACACAAACAGCCCATCAGATTTATTTCATTTCCATGCAAATTATTGATGCCAAAGACTGTAAAGCTCACAAATTTGGTCATTGAGTAATTAAAGGGATACTGTAGGGGGGTCGGGGAAAATGAGTTGAACTTACCCGGGGCTTCTAATGGTCCCCCGCAGACATCCTGTGCCCGCGCAGCCACTCACTGATGCTCCGGCCCCACCTCCGGTTCACTTCTGGAATTTCAGACTTTAAAGTCAGAAAACTACTGCGCCTGTGTTGCCGGGTCCTCGATCCCGCTGATGTCATCAAGAGCGCACAGCGCAGGCCCAGTATGGTCTGTGTCTGCGCAGTACACTCCTGGTGACATCAGCGGGAGCGAGGACACGGCAACACAGGCGCAGTGGTTTTCTGACTTTAAAGTCAGAAATTCCAGAAGTGAACTGGAGGCGGGGCCGGAGCATCGGTGAGTGGCTGCGCCAACACAGGATGTCTGCGGGGGACCATTAGAAGCCCCGGGTAAGTTCAACTCATTTTCCCCCGACCCCCCTACAGTATCCCTTTAAAGGAAAGGTTCAGGGAGGGTGGGTAAAAAATAAAAATCAAATTCCACTTACCCGGGGCTTCCTCCAGCCCGTGGCAGGCAGGAGGTGCCCTCGCCGCCGCTCCGCAGGCTCCCGGTGGTCTCCGGTGGCCGACCCGACCTGGCCAGGCCGGCTGCCAGGTCGGGCTCTTCTGCGCTCCAAGGCTTCTGCGCCTGCGCAGTAGAGCCCGGAGGACGTCCGATGACGTCAGAGCGCCGGCGTGGGACGCAGAAGTTCCGGGCCTTGGAGCGCAGAAGAGCCCGACCTGGCAGCCGGCCTGGCCAGGTCGGGTCGGCCACCGGAGACCACCGGGAGCCTGCGGAGCGGCGGCGAGGGCACCTCCTGCCTGCCACGGGCTGGAGGAAGCCCCGGGTAAGTGGAATTTGATTTTTATTTTTTACCCACCCTCCCTGAACCTTCCCTTTAAGTAATTGTCTGTTACTGTTAGAATAAGTGGGCATAGCCAACACCAGCCAAATACATACCCAGGCAATACCGGGTCATCAGTGGGCGGAGACAAGTACAAATTTCACTGGGAAAATGTAAACTGCACCCATTCTTACACTGTTAATGGTAGGGTTCTCAAACTTTGCACACTTGGTCACTGGGTCACTGGGATTAATATTCATAAAAGAGGGTGGAGTCTACAAAAGCCAATCCAAATTCATTTATTGCTTTTCAAGGGGAATATTCAATTGCTGCCATTCTTGCACTGTTAAGGACACAAGCTTAAAACCAGTTACAGTTGGTCATTGGGTGACTGGGGTTCAAATTCAGAAAAGAGGGTGGAGCCACAGCCAATCAGATTTGTTTCATTTCAAAGCAAATTATTGATGCCAAACACTGCAAAGCTCACAAACTAGGTCATTGAGTCATAGGGCTTGATTCACAAAACGGTGCTAACCTACTTAGCACGTCTAAAGTCTTTAGACGCGCTAACCAGGGTGCTAAGTAGGTTAGCACCGGATTTCTCAATCAGATCGCGCGCTAACTTTGCGCGCGCAAAGTTTTATGCGCGCTAAGTCCCATAGGCATTAATGGGCACTTCGCGCGGAGCGCCCTGCGCTCTGTGCAGTACACGCGTAAAGTTTTATGCGCGAAAAGCTTGTTTAGACGTGCTAAGGGGGTTTTCACAGGCGTGCTAACAGTTAGCACTGCTTTGTGAATCAAGCCCATAGTGTGTTAGGGTTAGGAAAAGTGGGTGGAGCTAACACCAGCCAAATACATACCCGGGCAACCAGCTAGTTTATTTATATAGTACTGTACTGTGTCTTCATCTATCCCCCCCTCCAGGCTCCAGAACCCCTCCCCCCATCCCCTCCAGCTACTGACAGTACAGGAGAGATCCCCCCTGGCATGCTGGTTCTTGTAGTGCATATAAGAGCTATTCAGACAAGTGTAGGGTGTTCTACCCTCCTATGCATCATGTGCATTAGAACTTAAACCAATGTCAGTCAAACAGGGCTTGTTGTTCATACTGTGTTCTTGTTGACAGTCATAATCTACTGTGAAAAGAATGCATGTCTAAAATGCAGACAAATGGGCATTGTGACTGAAAAATTGCATGCAATGAAAACCCCAAAAACAAAAAGTGTGTGCCTTTTCCCGCACTGACAAGTGTGATTTCTGCTTAAAAAACAAACAAACACTGAGTGACTTACCTGGGACTTGTACAAGCCCCCTGCAGCCGCCCTGTGCCCGCGCTGTCCCTCCAGTCCCTGAAGCCACCCTGCGCTGTCACTAAGTGTCCCTCCAGTCCCCCGCAGCCACCCTGCGCTGTCACTAAGTGTCCCTGCAGTCCCCCGCAGCCACCCTGCGCTGTCACTAAGTGTCCCTCCAGTCTCCCGCAGTGACCATCTCCCTGCCGGCCGACTGGCGAGTCGAAGGGCGACTGTGCATTTGCGGCTTTCCTCGATCACGCTTCCATCACCTGGACCATTCTGCACACGCGCAGTAGAGATTTTTGCATACTGCGCATGCACAGAGCACTCCCGTCCACGGGAGCGCGATCAGTAGGCATGCAGACTGGGGCCACACATCAAAACAAAAGTAGGGCGCTGCAGGGAACCAGAGGGTCGCTTTGTCATGGCACCGGTAGAAGCCCCAGTTAAGTTAAAAATGTTTTATTTTTTCTACAAGGTTCACTTTAAGTGAAGTATCTCAGTTCACTGTAAGAATAAATTATACTCACCCTAGATGGTTGCTCGTAGCAACTGAGAGATCACACATGTGAGCAAATGCCCCTCCCCACTATAGTGCAAAATAGACTTCGGATAAATCAGGTAACCTCAAAAATAGGTGTACGCTCCTACAGTGCAAAAATCTCCAGTGTTTAATTCCTTTAATTCCTCGTCCAATAAAATTCTGTGGGGTACTCACCTCGGGAGGAGGAAGCCTCTGGATCCTATCGAGGCTTTCCCCGTCCTCCTCCATCCCACGGTGGCAGCGCTGGGCCCCCAAAACCACAGCCGACAAGAAAAGTTGGCTGTGGCACAGGCGCAGTGGCGCCTGCAATATTTACCTTCCCTGGTTCCATCGCAGGCGCAGCAGCAGTTCTCCGCTTGTGGTCTGGCGGAAATATCCAATCCCAATCAGGTCTGCTTTTAACGTGTATTTAATTGAAGCACCCTAAGCCCTGCTAAACCGCAGCTATTCCGTGGCAAAACGAGGGGTTTATACCCCCTAAATCCCCTCTCCTGTGTCCGGGGAGCTCTTCCTGCTGAGGCAGAGCTTAGGGCTGTAGCTCTGCTTCTTAGCGCGTCAATCCCCGCTGGTCGCCGCCTCTCCCCGCCCCTCTCAGTCTACCTTCACTGAGAGGGGCGGGGAGAGGCGGAGATACGCACGGACTGACGCACTTGGAGGCAGAGCTGCAGCTCATAGCTCTGCCTCCCCGGGTAGCAAAATCCACCACCAAGAAAGTCGTGGATTTTGCAGAGGGGATTTGGGGGGTATAAACCCCTCATCTGCCGTGGGATACAGTTTAGCAGGGCTTAGGGTGCTTCCAATGAATACAAGTTAATAAAGAGAATTTAGACTCACTTCAGAGTGCCTGGCAGCCCTGCTGAGCCTCTCTGTCTAATACGTTTAGCTGTAGACCCTGAACAAGCATGGAGCAGATTAGGTAGATTAACTGTATGCTTGTTTCTGGTGTGATTCAGACGATACTGCAGCCAAACAGATCAGCAGGGCTTTTGGGGCAAGTGGTATTGTTTAAAGCCTCATGTACACGGTACAATTTTCTATCAGATCGGATCTATTAGACGGATCTATTAGATGATTTTCAACCGGTCCAATACGATTGCGTTCGATTTTGCAATAGATTTTGGGTACTTTAGATTTTTTGTAAACAATTTGGAATGATCTGATCTGCAGATAAGCAATTTCTTATCAGATCACAGGTCGATCTGATGGAAAATTGTACCGTGTAGATGAGGCTTAAAAGGAATAAAAATGGCAGCCTCCATATACCTCTCACTACTTCCTGTGGCCATGAGGTACTGAGCCCTGACTCCCTCCTGTTCCTGTGGCCATGAGGTACTGAGCCCTGACTCCCTCCACTTCCTGTGGCCATGAGGTACTGAGCCCTGACTCCCTCCTGTTCCTGTGGCCATGAGGTACTGAGCCCTGACTCCCTCCACTTCCTGTGGCCATGAGGTACTGAGCCCTGACTCCCTCCACTTCCTGTGGCCATGAGGTACTGAGCCCTGACTCCATCCACTTCCTGTGGCCATGAGGTCCTGAGCCCTGACTCCCTCCACTTCCTGTGGCCATGAGGTACTGAGCCCTGACTCCCTCCTGTTCCTGTGGCCATAAGGTACTGAGCCCTGACTCCCTCCACTTCCTGTGGCCATAAGGTACTGAGCCCTGACTCCCTCCACTTCCTGTGGCCATGAGGTACTGAGCCCTGACTCCCTCCTGTTCCTGTGGCCATAAGGTACTGAGCCCTGACTCCCTCCACTTCCTGTGGCCATAAGGTACTGAGCCCTGACTCCCTCCACTTCCTGTGGCTATGAGGTACTGAGCCCTGACTCCATCCACTTCCTGTGGCCATAAGGTACTGAGCCCTGACTCCCTCCAGCTCCTGTTGCCATGAGGTACTGAGCCCTGACTCCCTCCTGTTCCTGTGGCCATGAGGTACTGAGCCCTGACTCCCTCCAGTTCCTGTGGCCATGAGGTACTGAGCCCTGACTCCCTCCACTTCCTGTGGCCATGAGGTACTGAGCCCTGACTCCCTCCACTTCCTGTTGCCATGAGGTACTGAGCCCTGACTCCCTCCAGTTCCTGTGGCCATGAGGTACTGAGCCCTGACTCCCTCCACTTCCTGTGGCCATAAGGTACTGAGCCCTGACTCCCTCCACTTCCTGTGGCCATGAGGTACTGAACCCTGACTCCCTCCTGTTCCTGTGGCCATAAGGTACTGAGCCCTGACTCCCTCCACTTCCTGTGGCTATGAGGTACTGAGCCCTGACTCCATCCACTTCCTGTGGCCATAAGGTACTGAGCCCTGACTCCCTCCAGCTCCTGTTGCCATGAGGTACTGAGCCCTGACTCCCTCCTGTTCCTGTGGCCATGAGGTACTGAGCCCTGACTCCCTCCAGTTCCTGTGGCCATGAGGTACTGAGCCCTGACTCCCTCCACTTCCTGTGGCCATGAGGTACTGAGCCCTGACTCCCTCCACTTCCTGTTGCCATGAGGTACTGAGCCCTGACTCCCTCCAGTTCCTGTGGCCATGAGGTACTGAGCCCTGACTCCCTCCAGTTCCTGTGGCCATGAGGTACTGAGCCCTGACTCCATCCACTTCCTGTGGCCATGAGGTACTGAGCCCTGACTCCCTCCACTTCCTGTGGCTATGAGGTACTGAGCCCTGACTCCCTCCACTTCCTGTGGCCATGAGGTACTGAGCCCTGACTCCCTCCTGTTCCTGTGGCCATGAGGTACTGAGCCCTGACTCCCTGCTGTTCCTGTGGCCATGAGGTACTGAGCCCTGACTCCCTGCTGTTCCTGTGGCCATGAGGTACTGAGCCCTGACTCCCTCCACTTCTTGTGGACATGAGGTACTGAGCCCTGACTCCCTCCACTTCCTGTGGCCATGAGGTCCTGAGCCCTGACTCCCTCCACTTCCTGTGGCCATGAGGTACTGAGCCCTGACTCCCTCCACTTCCTGTGGCCATGAGGTACTGAGCCCTGACTCCCTCCACTTCCTGTTGCCATGAGGTACTGAGCCCTGACTCCCTCCTGTTCCTGTGGCCATGAGGTACTGAGCCCTGACTCCCTCCAGTTCCTGTGGCCATGAGGTACTGAGCCCTGACTCCATCCACTTCCTGTGGCCATGAGGTACTGAGCCCTGACTCCCTCCACTTCCTGTGGCTATGAGGTACTGAGCCCTGACTCCCTCCACTTCCTGTGGCCATGAGGTACTGAGCCCTGACTCCCTCCTGTTCCTGTGGCCATGAGGTACTGAGCCCTGACTCCCTGCTGTTCCTGTGGCCATGAGGTACTAAGCCCTGACTCCCTGCTGTTCCTGTGGCCATGAGGTACTGAGCCCTGACTCCCTCCACTTCTTGTGGACATGAGGTACTGAGCCCTGACTCCCTCCACTTCCTGTGGCCATGAGGTCCTGAGCCCTGACTCCCTCCACTTCCTGTGGCCATGAGGTCCTGAGCCCTTACTCCCTCCACTTCCTGTGGCCATGAGATAGTGAGCTCCGACACCCTCCACTTCTTGTGACACAGACATCCAGGGCTGCAAGCTGTGATTTTCTCTCCTGAGAGTAGGGCGGTTTCTAGTCCTAGGTTGATGATATCAATAAGCGAGGACACGGATGATGTCACTAGAGGCCGGTGTCTGGGTAGGTCAGACACCAGGGTGGGATCCACTTCAGCTCCAATGCAGAACACTACGAAGAGTGGAAAGCCCTCTTTCTTCCACGTGCCTCAGCCATAATGTCATGGCGGCGGCTTTGGAAGAGTTGCTGCAGTAACGGATCATGTTACACGCACGCAGTGCTGTACTGATTGACCCAGCTAAGGTCTCATAACAGCTGAAGCCTCATATGCCTATCTCTACATAGAAAGGGTGACCCCCGGGGGAATAATATGGGGGATCCAATAGACCAGAAGGATATTCTGAATGGGATGGGGCCAAGAGACGACCAGCAGTGGCATAGGGACCATGGCCACAGGGGTCACGATAACAACCAGGCCTGTGCTCCTGGGGGACCATGCATGGACCTTCTGTATACTCCTGATTCTCCTGGAAGGTTCTTTCACAGTTTAGTGCCTGTACAGTGGTTGGCGGGTTGCCATGAGTGTCCAAATTCTGCATCGGAGACCAGAGGTTTGTAGCTACACCATTGACTAGTTTCCTACTTGCCCTGTACCCTCTGTGACATTGTCACTTGTTTCTGTAACCCTTTCCTTCCAGCAGGAGACCATTGTAGCTCTTTGCCAGTCTGTGCCACCCTTTTCTGTAGCCTGGTGTATACAGCTTCAGGCTCTGCCATGGTGTCTCTGTCCCTTCTGCTGCCATCAGATTTGACACAATGTATCTGCAGAAGATACGGCCATTCTAGCTGCCTGTTCCACAGTCTTATTTTTCATGCATAGATCTTTAATCTGTGGTACAGAGCTGGATGGGGAGGCTGGTGATTGCAGACCTTGTCTGTGCCATTTATAAAAGACAACTAAAGGAGGCCAACTGGCCATACACTGGTTAGATTAGCATCAGATAGATCATCAGATAGATTTCTGATCTATCTGATGTGCTTAGGAACATTTTTTACTAGGAACAGACTTCCAATAGATTTATTTCAGTTTGAAATCTATTGAAAATCGATCTGATGGCATTTTTTTGCCATCAGATTTCCATTAGGTCCAATGCAAAATGATAAGCAATCTCATCAGATCGACCTAGATTTTCCAGCATGTCAGATCGTTTGAAATCGATCGAAATCGGCTGCAAATCGATGGATTGGTCAATCAATTTGCAATCGATATCGATCGATCGGCCGCTAATCATCTCGGTGTATGGGCACCTTAAAAGTAAAGCTTCGTACTCACCACCCAATGGCTCCCGCGAAGTCCCCTTGATGCCTCTTCCTGCCGCGGGTTAAAGCGTGAGGTCTGGCGACGTACACAGCGGCGCAAGCGAGACTTCCGCAATCACAGTACTTTGCGTGGTGTCATCAGGGATCTCAAAGATCCGATCCGCCGTGTCGGTCCGTTGTCATCAGCGCGACCCTAGGAGACGTTCACAATAGTGCGCCTGTACTCACCTTGCGGCGTCGTTTGAAATTCGCCGGTCGTCTGGAAAATTGTCTGAAAAATTGCCAGGTGAGTAAAGGTGGCCATATACACTCGTTAGATTAGTAGCAGATAGATCATCAGATATTAGGAACATTTTTTACTAGGAACAGATCTCCAATAGATTTCAGTTTGAAATCTATTGAAAATCGATCTGATGGGATTTTTTTGCCATCAGATTTCCATTAGGTCCAATGCGTAATATTTACATTACTACCATTCTTACACTGTTAATGGCAGAGGCCTCTTGCCTGATAGATGACTGGGGTCCAAATTAACTAAAGGGGGTGGAGCCACAAACAGCCAATCCGATTTGTTAGATTGATTTCAGCCATTCTGTTATTGGCAGGGTTCTCAAACGGGACACAGTTGGTCAATGGATTAATGGGATTAATATTCAGGAAAGTGGGTGGAACCTACAACAGCCAATCAAAATTCACCTATTGATTTTCAAGGGAACTATTGAAACTGCTGCCACTCTTACACTAATAATAGCAGAGGCCTCAAACCGGCTACAGTCGGTCATGAAGTGGCTGGGGTTCAAATCCAGTAAAGGGGTGAAGCCACAAACAGCCAATCAGATTACTTTACCAGATAAACTGCTTCCATTCACACAATTTTGATGAAACCCGAAAGCTTAAAACTTGGTCACTGGGTGACTGGGATTAATATTCAGAAAAGTGGGTGGAGCCTAAAAAGAAAATCAAAATTTACCTGTTGATTTTCAAGGGGAATATTTAAATTGCTGTCATTCTTGCACTGTTAATGGCACAAGCCTCAAACCTGGTACAGTTGGTCATTGGGTCACTGGGTTCGAATTTAGAAAAGGGGTGGAGCTCCAAACAGCCAATCAGATTTGTTTCATTTCACTGGTAAATTACAAATTATTGACACCAAGGACACCAGAGCTCACAAACTGAAAAACAAAACAAAAAGTGGGCGGAGCCAAAAACAAATATCACTAGGAAAATATAAACTGCAGCCATTCTTACACTGTTAATGGTAGGGTTCTCAAACTTTGCCCAGATGGTCACTGGGCGACTGAGATTAATATTATGGGAAGTGGGTGGAGCCTATAATAGCCAATCAAAATTCACCTGCTACAGTTGGTCATTGGGTGACTGGGGTTCAAATGCTGGAGAGGGGCAGAGCCACAAACAGACAATCTGATTTGTTTAATTTCTATGGGAATATACAAATTATTGATGACAAAGACCCCAAAGCCCACAAACTTCATCATTGAGTAATTGTGTGTTAGGGTTAGAAAAAGTGGCCGGAGCCAACACCAGCCAAATACATACTCGGGCAATGCCGGGCAATCAGCTATTATTCATAAAAGTGGATGGAGCCTACAAAAGCCAATCAAAAATCATTTATTGATTTTCAAAGGAAGTATTTCATTACTGCCATTCTTGCACTGTTAATGGCACAAGCCCCAAACTGGGTACAGTTATTTATTGGGTGACTGTTGTTCAAATTCAGAAAAGGGGTGGAGACACAAACAGCCCATCAGATTTATTTCATTTCCATGCAAATTATTGATGCCAAAGACTGTAAAGCTCACAAATTTGGTCATTGAGTAATTAAAGGGATACTGTAGGGGGGTCGGGGAAAATGAGTTGAACTTACCCGGGGCTTCTAATGGTCCCCCGCAGACATCCTGTGCCCGCGCAGCCACTCACTGATGCTCCGGCCCCACCTCCGGTTCACTTCTGGAATTTCAGACTTTAAAGTCAGAAAACTACTGCGCCTGTGTTGCCGGGTCCTCGATCCCGCTGATGTCATCAAGAGCGCACAGCGCAGGCCCAGTATGGTCTGTGTCTGCGCAGTACACTCCTGGTGACATCAGCGGGAGCGAGGACACGGCAACACAGGCGCAGTGGTTTTCTGACTTTAAAGTCAGAAATTCCAGAAGTGAACTGGAGGCGGGGCCGGAGCATCGGTGAGTGGCTGCGCCAACACAGGATGTCTGCGGGGGACCATTAGAAGCCCCGGGTAAGTTCAACTCATTTTCCCCCGACCCCCCTACAGTATCCCTTTAAAGGAAAGGTTCAGGGAGGGTGGGTAAAAAATAAAAATCAAATTCCACTTACCCGGGGCTTCCTCCAGCCCGTGGCAGGCAGGAGGTGCCCTCGCCGCCGCTCCGCAGGCTCCCGGTGGTCTCCGGTGGCCGACCCGACCTGGCCAGGCCGGCTGCCAGGTCGGGCTCTTCTGCGCTCCAAGGCTTCTGCGCCTGCGCAGTAGAGCCCGGAGGACGTCCGATGACGTCAGAGCGCCGGCGTGGGACGCAGAAGTTCCGGGCCTTGGAGCGCAGAAGAGCCCGACCTGGCAGCCGGCCTGGCCAGGTCGGGTCGGCCACCGGAGACCACCGGGAGCCTGCGGAGCGGCGGCGAGGGCACCTCCTGCCTGCCACGGGCTGGAGGAAGCCCCGGGTAAGTGGAATTTGATTTTTATTTTTTACCCACCCTCCCTGAACCTTCCCTTTAAGTAATTGTCTGTTACTGTTAGAATAAGTGGGCATAGCCAACACCAGCCAAATACATACCCAGGCAATACCGGGTCATCAGTGGGCGGAGACAAGTACAAATTTCACTGGGAAAATGTAAACTGCACCCATTCTTACACTGTTAATGGTAGGGTTCTCAAACTTTGCACACTTGGTCACTGGGTCACTGGGATTAATATTCATAAAAGAGGGTGGAGTCTACAAAAGCCAATCCAAATTCATTTATTGCTTTTCAAGGGGAATATTCAATTGCTGCCATTCTTGCACTGTTAAGGACACAAGCTTAAAACCAGTTACAGTTGGTCATTGGGTGACTGGGGTTCAAATTCAGAAAAGAGGGTGGAGCCACAGCCAATCAGATTTGTTTCATTTCAAAGCAAATTATTGATGCCAAACACTGCAAAGCTCACAAACTAGGTCATTGAGTCATAGGGCTTGATTCACAAAACGGTGCTAACCTACTTAGCACGTCTAAAGTCTTTAGACGCGCTAACCAGGGTGCTAAGTAGGTTAGCACCGGATTTCTCAATCAGATCGCGCGCTAACTTTGCGCGCGCAAAGTTTTATGCGCGCTAAGTCCCATAGGCATTAATGGGCACTTCGCGCGGAGCGCCCTGCGCTCTGTGCAGTACACGCGTAAAGTTTTATGCGCGAAAAGCTTGTTTAGACGTGCTAAGGGGGTTTTCACAGGCGTGCTAACAGTTAGCACTGCTTTGTGAATCAAGCCCATAGTGTGTTAGGGTTAGGAAAAGTGGGTGGAGCTAACACCAGCCAAATACATACCCGGGCAACCAGCTAGTTTATTTATATAGTACTGTACTGTGTCTTCATCTATCCCCCCCTCCAGGCTCCAGAACCCCTCCCCCCATCCCCTCCAGCTACTGACAGTACAGGAGAGATCCCCCCTGGCATGCTGGTTCTTGTAGTGCATATAAGAGCTATTCAGACAAGTGTAGGGTGTTCTACCCTCCTATGCATCATGTGCATTAGAACTTAAACCAATGTCAGTCAAACAGGGCTTGTTGTTCATACTGTGTTCTTGTTGACAGTCATAATCTACTGTGAAAAGAATGCATGTCTAAAATGCAGACAAATGGGCATTGTGACTGAAAAATTGCATGCAATGAAAACCCCAAAAACAAAAAGTGTGTGCCTTTTCCCGCACTGACAAGTGTGATTTCTGCTTAAAAAACAAACAAACACTGAGTGACTTACCTGGGACTTGTACAAGCCCCCTGCAGCCGCCCTGTGCCCGCGCTGTCCCTCCAGTCCCTGAAGCCACCCTGCGCTGTCACTAAGTGTCCCTCCAGTCCCCCGCAGCCACCCTGCGCTGTCACTAAGTGTCCCTGCAGTCCCCCGCAGCCACCCTGCGCTGTCACTAAGTGTCCCTCCAGTCTCCCGCAGTGACCATCTCCCTGCCGGCCGACTGGCGAGTCGAAGGGCGACTGTGCATTTGCGGCTTTCCTCGATCACGCTTCCATCACCTGGACCATTCTGCACACGCGCAGTAGAGATTTTTGCATACTGCGCATGCACAGAGCACTCCCGTCCACGGGAGCGCGATCAGTAGGCATGCAGACTGGGGCCACACATCAAAACAAAAGTAGGGCGCTGCAGGGAACCAGAGGGTCGCTTTGTCATGGCACCGGTAGAAGCCCCAGTTAAGTTAAAAATGTTTTATTTTTTCTACAAGGTTCACTTTAAGTGAAGTATCTCAGTTCACTGTAAGAATAAATTATACTCACCCTAGATGGTTGCTCGTAGCAACTGAGAGATCACACATGTGAGCAAATGCCCCTCCCCACTATAGTGCAAAATAGACTTCGGATAAATCAGGTAACCTCAAAAATAGGTGTACGCTCCTACAGTGCAAAAATCTCCAGTGTTTAATTCCTTTAATTCCTCGTCCAATAAAATTCTGTGGGGTACTCACCTCGGGAGGAGGAAGCCTCTGGATCCTATCGAGGCTTTCCCCGTCCTCCTCCATCCCACGGTGGCAGCGCTGGGCCCCCAAAACCACAGCCGACAAGAAAAGTTGGCTGTGGCACAGGCGCAGTGGCGCCTGCAATATTTACCTTCCCTGGTTCCATCGCAGGCGCAGCAGCAGTTCTCCGCTTGTGGTCTGGCGGAAATATCCAATCCCAATCAGGTCTGCTTTTAACGTGTATTTAATTGAAGCACCCTAAGCCCTGCTAAACCGCAGCTATTCCGTGGCAAAACGAGGGGTTTATACCCCCTAAATCCCCTCTCCTGTGTCCGGGGAGCTCTTCCTGCTGAGGCAGAGCTTAGGGCTGTAGCTCTGCCTCTTAGCGCGTCAATCCCCGCTGGTCGCCGCCTCTCCCCGCCCCTCTCAGTCTACCTTCACTGAGAGGGGCGGGGAGAGGCGGAGATACGCACGGACTGACGCACTTGGAGGCAGAGCTGCAGCTCATAGCTCTGCCTCCCCGGGTAGCAAAATCCACCACCAAGAAAGTCGTGGATTTTGCAGAGGGGATTTGGGGGGTATAAACCCCTCATCTGCCGTGGGATACAGTTTAGCAGGGCTTAGGGTGCTTCCAATGAATACAAGTTAATAAAGAGAATTTAGACTCACTTCAGAGTGCCTGGCAGCCCTGCTGAGCCTCTCTGTCTAATACGTTTAGCTGTAGACCCTGAACAAGCATGGAGCAGATTAGGTAGATTAACTGTATGCTTGTTTCTGGTGTGATTCAGACGATACTGCAGCCAAACAGATCAGCAGGGCTTTTGGGGCAAGTGGTATTGTTTAAAGCCTCATGTACACGGTACAATTTTCTATCAGATCGGATCTATTAGACGGATCTATTAGATGATTTTCAACCGGTCCAATACGATTGCGTTCGATTTTGCAATAGATTTTGGGTACTTTAGATTTTTTGTAAACAATTTGGAATGATCTGATCTGCAGATAAGCAATTTCTTATCAGATCACAGGTCGATCTGATGGAAAATTGTACCGTGTAGATGAGGCTTAAAAGGAATAAAAATGGCAGCCTCCATATACCTCTCACTACTTCCTGTGGCCATGAGGTACTGAGCCCTGACTCCCTCCTGTTCCTGTGGCCATGAGGTACTGAGCCCTGACTCCCTCCACTTCCTGTGGCCATGAGGTACTGAGCCCTGACTCCCTCCTGTTCCTGTGGCCATGAGGTACTGAGCCCTGACTCCCTCCACTTCCTGTGGCCATGAGGTACTGAGCCCTGACTCCCTCCACTTCCTGTGGCCATGAGGTACTGAGCCCTGACTCCATCCACTTCCTGTGGCCATGAGGTCCTGAGCCCTGACTCCCTCCACTTCCTGTGGCCATGAGGTACTGAGCCCTGACTCCCTCCTGTTCCTGTGGCCATAAGGTACTGAGCCCTGACTCCCTCCACTTCCTGTGGCCATAAGGTACTGAGCCCTGACTCCCTCCACTTCCTGTGGCCATGAGGTACTGAGCCCTGACTCCCTCCTGTTCCTGTGGCCATAAGGTACTGAGCCCTGACTCCCTCCACTTCCTGTGGCCATAAGGTACTGAGCCCTGACTCCCTCCACTTCCTGTGGCTATGAGGTACTGAGCCCTGACTCCATCCACTTCCTGTGGCCATAAGGTACTGAGCCCTGACTCCCTCCAGCTCCTGTTGCCATGAGGTACTGAGCCCTGACTCCCTCCTGTTCCTGTGGCCATGAGGTACTGAGCCCTGACTCCCTCCAGTTCCTGTGGCCATGAGGTACTGAGCCCTGACTCCCTCCACTTCCTGTGGCCATGAGGTACTGAGCCCTGACTCCCTCCACTTCCTGTTGCCATGAGGTACTGAGCCCTGACTCCCTCCAGTTCCTGTGGCCATGAGGTACTGAGCCCTGACTCCCTCCACTTCCTGTGGCCATAAGGTACTGAGCCCTGACTCCCTCCACTTCCTGTGGCCATGAGGTACTGAACCCTGACTCCCTCCTGTTCCTGTGGCCATAAGGTACTGAGCCCTGACTCCCTCCACTTCCTGTGGCTATGAGGTACTGAGCCCTGACTCCATCCACTTCCTGTGGCCATAAGGTACTGAGCCCTGACTCCCTCCAGCTCCTGTTGCCATGAGGTACTGAGCCCTGACTCCCTCCTGTTCCTGTGGCCATGAGGTACTGAGCCCTGACTCCCTCCAGTTCCTGTGGCCATGAGGTACTGAGCCCTGACTCCCTCCACTTCCTGTGGCCATGAGGTACTGAGCCCTGACTCCCTCCACTTCCTGTTGCCATGAGGTACTGAGCCCTGACTCCCTCCAGTTCCTGTGGCCATGAGGTACTGAGCCCTGACTCCCTCCAGTTCCTGTGGCCATGAGGTACTGAGCCCTGACTCCATCCACTTCCTGTGGCCATGAGGTACTGAGCCCTGACTCCCTCCACTTCCTGTGGCTATGAGGTACTGAGCCCTGACTCCCTCCACTTCCTGTGGCCATGAGGTACTGAGCCCTGACTCCCTCCTGTTCCTGTGGCCATGAGGTACTGAGCCCTGACTCCCTGCTGTTCCTGTGGCCATGAGGTACTGAGCCCTGACTCCCTGCTGTTCCTGTGGCCATGAGGTACTGAGCCCTGACTCCCTCCACTTCTTGTGGACATGAGGTACTGAGCCCTGACTCCCTCCACTTCCTGTGGCCATGAGGTCCTGAGCCCTGACTCCCTCCACTTCCTGTGGCCATGAGGTACTGAGCCCTGACTCCCTCCACTTCCTGTGGCCATGAGGTACTGAGCCCTGACTCCCTCCACTTCCTGTTGCCATGAGGTACTGAGCCCTGACTCCCTCCTGTTCCTGTGGCCATGAGGTACTGAGCCCTGACTCCCTCCAGTTCCTGTGGCCATGAGGTACTGAGCCCTGACTCCATCCACTTCCTGTGGCCATGAGGTACTGAGCCCTGACTCCCTCCACTTCCTGTGGCTATGAGGTACTGAGCCCTGACTCCCTCCACTTCCTGTGGCCATGAGGTACTGAGCCCTGACTCCCTCCTGTTCCTGTGGCCATGAGGTACTGAGCCCTGACTCCCTGCTGTTCCTGTGGCCATGAGGTACTAAGCCCTGACTCCCTGCTGTTCCTGTGGCCATGAGGTACTGAGCCCTGACTCCCTCCACTTCTTGTGGACATGAGGTACTGAGCCCTGACTCCCTCCACTTCCTGTGGCCATGAGGTCCTGAGCCCTGACTCCCTCCACTTCCTGTGGCCATGAGGTCCTGAGCCCTTACTCCCTCCACTTCCTGTGGCCATGAGATAGTGAGCTCCGACACCCTCCACTTCTTGTGACACAGACATCCAGGGCTGCAAGCTGTGATTTTCTCTCCTGAGAGTAGGGCGGTTTCTAGTCCTAGGTTGATGATATCAATAAGCGAGGACACGGATGATGTCACTAGAGGCCGGTGTCTGGGTAGGTCAGACACCAGGGTGGGATCCACTTCAGCTCCAATGCAGAACACTACGAAGAGTGGAAAGCCCTCTTTCTTCCACGTGCCTCAGCCATAATGTAATGGCGGCGGCTTTGGAAGAGTTGCTGCAGTAACGGATCATGTTACACGCACGCAGTGCTGTACTGATTGACCCAGCTAAGGTCTCATAACAGCTGAAGCCTCATATGCCTATCTCTACATAGAAAGGGTGACCCCCGGGGGAATAATATGGGGGATCCAATAGACCAGAAGGATATTCTGAATGGGATGGGGCCAAGAGACGACCAGCAGTGGCATAGGGACCATGGCCACAGGGGTCACGATAACAACCAGGCCTGTGCTCCTGGGGGACCATGCATGGACCTTCTGTATACTCCTGATTCTCCTGGAAGGTTCTTTCACAGTTTAGTGCCTGTACAGTGGTTGGCGGGTTGCCATGAGTGTCCAAATTCTGCATCGGAGACCAGAGGTTTGTAGCTACACCATTGACTAGTTTCCTACTTGCCCTGTACCCTCTGTGACATTGTCACTTGTTTCTGTAACCCTTTCCTTCCAGCAGGAGACCATTGTAGCTCTTTGCCAGTCTGTGCCACCCTTTTCTGTAGCCTGGTGTATACAGCTTCAGGCTCTGCCATGGTGTCTCTGTCCCTTCTGCTGCCATCAGATTTGACACAATGTATCTGCAGAAGATACGGCCATTCTAGCTGCCTGTTCCACAGTCTTATTTTTCATGCATAGATCTTTAATCTGTGGTACAGAGCTGGATGGGGAGGCTGGTGATTGCAGACCTTGTCTGTGCCATTTATAAAAGACAACTAAAGGAGGCCAACTGGCCATACACTGGTTAGATTAGCATCAGATAGATCATCAGATAGATTTCTGATCTATCTGATGTGCTTAGGAACATTTTTTACTAGGAACAGACTTCCAATAGATTTATTTCAGTTTGAAATCTATTGAAAATCGATCTGATGGCATTTTTTTGCCATCAGATTTCCATTAGGTCCAATGCAAAATGATAAGCAATCTCATCAGATCGACCTAGATTTTCCAGCATGTCAGATCGTTTGAAATCGATCGAAATCGGCTGCAAATCGATGGATTGGTCAATCAATTTGCAATCGATATCGATCGATCGGCCGCTAATCATCTCGGTGTATGGGCACCTTAAAAGTAAAGCTTCGTACTCACCACCCAATGGCTCCCGCGAAGTCCCCTTGATGCCTCTTCCTGCCGCGGGTTAAAGCGTGAGGTCTGGCGACGTACACAGCGGCGCAAGCGAGACTTCCGCAATCACAGTACTTTGCGTGGTGTCATCAGGGATCTCAAAGATCCGATCCGCCGTGTCGGTCCGTTGTCATCAGCGCGACCCTAGGAGACGTTCACAATAGTGCGCCTGTACTCACCTTGCGGCGTCGTTTGAAATTCGCCGGTCGTCTGGAAAATTGTCTGAAAAATTGCCAGGTGAGTAAAGGTGGCCATATACACTCGTTAGATTAGTAGCAGATAGATCATCAGATATTAGGAACATTTTTTACTAGGAACAGATCTCCAATAGATTTCAGTTTGAAATCTATTGAAAATCGATCTGATGGGATTTTTTTGCCATCAGATTTCCATTAGGTCCAATGCAAAATGATAAGCAATCTCAACAGATCGACCTACATTTTCCAGCTTACCAGATCAATTGAAAGCGATCGAAATCGGCCGCAAATCGGTCGATTGGTCAATCGATTTGCAATCGATCGATCGATTTTGAATGATCTATCGGCCAAAAATCGGCTGAGTGTATGGGCCCCTTTAAGAAGTAGCCAGAGAGTCCACCCATTTTGGAAGCCAGCGCCACTTTCACTGTTAACAGTGCCCCCTAGTGGGTGTTGTTACTGCTACCAATGAGAGAGGCATGCCAGGAATCAGAGAGTAAATGCATTGTGTGGATCCTGGGAGGTGAGTTAATGGAAACTCTCCACTGCCCACACTCAGCATGCGCCTACCAGAACCCCCCCCCCTCCCCTGCCGCTGTGCCCTAGGCAATGGCCCGCTCCGCCCAGCTCTAGAAATGGGCATGCCTCTTTGCCTGCCCCACATCTCCCTCTGGTGGTTCTAGGAGAGGCTTCAGCCTGTGCCCCACCCCCTTGTAACCTGAACAGCAACGGTAAGCCATGCAGTGTAAATAGCAACACAACGCACACAGCCTGCTATTAACTCTTTCAGATGAATTACTTCAGGAAACTCTTTTAGAACAGCTCTGCTTACTGAACCCCCCACATGGTATCTACTGCCCCGCCCACTCCAGGCTATAAGGAAGGTCAGCCTCCGGGTATGTTGTGTGTTTATCGGCAGGGGATACAGTTTCCTGCTGGACTATAGTAATGGCTCAGATGAGAGGATGATCATTTTGGCTTGCATGCACGATGAAGAGGCCCTGCAGTGACCTGGCTGGATAGTGTAGTGGTTAAGACCTGGGTTTGAATCCTGGTTTTACCTATTCAGTAAAGAGTTTAAGGCAAGACTGCCTAACACTGCAGGGTGGCCTCCTGAGCACGTCCCAGTTGCTGCAGCTCTTGAGCGCTTTGAGTCTGACAGGAGAAAAGCGCTATACAAATGTTTGGATTATTATTATTATTATATAGTAGAATGTAGCAAACACGATACCCACTTTCACGGCATTAAAGCGGACCTGAACTCAGAACTTCCTCACTGCTCTAAACATTACACAACAGCATAAAGACCTTTACAGAAAAAACATTTCTTTGTGACAGCCGATAGAAATCCTGCAATGAATCTGCAGTGTGTCTCCTTCCTGCTTTCATGGAAGCAGACATATATCTAATACCCTGTGCTTTCAAATGAGCTTATCTGCCGTGGCAGTCATGTGACACAGGGGAGGATCAAATTACAACTCATGATTAATCACAAATGAGGGAGCAGTAGACAGGCATTCCTCTTTGTTTTCCTTCTGTCCTGTGCAAGAGTTCAGGTCCACTTTTTAAACACTAGAGAGCTGTTATAGCTGGGCATTTTTGTCATGCGGTATTTGGCTTTGTCATGGTTACATTGCTGGGTGGGGCAGATTGCAGCAGGCCTGGAAATCCCGTTTCTTTCTGGCCTCACATGTTTCTGGCTGTTCACTATAGACGTTATGCTGGCGTGTGTGTGTCTGCCGCTAGTCACGTGTGGTGTACAATGCTCCGTCCTTACCATTGCCTCTCCTATCACACCGTAACTCTCGCCTCACAGATCTCATAGATGCTGTGTGTGGAGATCTCCTATCACACTGTACCTCTCCCTCACAGATCTCATAGATGCTGTGTGTGGAGATCTCCTATCACACCGTAACTCTCGCCTCACAGATCTCATAGAAGCTGTGTGTGGAGATCTCCTATCACACTGTACCTCTCGCCTCACAGATCTCATAGATGCTGTGTGTAGAGTTGAGCCGAAATTTTCGTAATTTCGCATTACTATAATTACGCATGCGAAATTTGCGATTACGATGCAAAATTAGCGTAGCGAAATTGCCATTAAAATCGTAATTGAAAATACCGTAAGCGTAATTTTCAACGCGAAATTCGCGTTTCGTTCATGCCGTAATTTCGCATTAAACGCTACCGTAATTTCGCGTTAAACCGTAACGCTCCGTATAATATAAAAAAGCCGCCGACTTTAAGGGTTAATAGCAAAGCCCCCTTAAATGCTAAGAGCCTCAAATTTGGAGAATATATTAAGGAGATCAGGAGGAATAAGAGGAAAAAAATTTTTTTCAAAAAGACCTTATAGTTTTTGAGAAAATCGATGTTAAAGTTTCAAAGTAAAAATATATACATTTAAAAACCCGCCGACTTTAACGGTTAATAGCAAAGCCTGCTTAAAGTTTAGGAACACCAAATTCCTAGGGTATATTAAGGGGATCAGTGGGAATAAGAGGAAAACATTTTTTTTCAAAAAGACCTTATAGTTTTTGAGAAAATCGATTTTTAAGTTTCAAGGGCAAAAATGTCTTTTAAATGCAGAAAATGTCAGTTTTTTTTGCACAGGTAACAATAGTGTATTATTTTCATAGATTCCCCCAAGTGGGAAGAGTTTTACTTACTTCGTTCTGAGTGTGGGAAATATTAAAAAAAAAAACGACGTGGGGTCCCCCCTCCCAGACCTCTTTAACCCCTTGTCCCCCATGCAGGCTGGGATAGCCAGAATGCGGAGCACCGGCCGCGTGGGGCTCCGCACCCTGACTATACCAGCCCGCATGGTCCATGGATTGGGGGGTCTCGGAAGGGGAGGGGCAGCCAAGCTTTCCCCTCCCCCTCCGAGCCCTTGTCCAATCCAAGGACAAGGGGCTCTTCTCCACCTCCGATGGGCGGTGGAGGTGGAGGCCGCGATTTCCTGGGTGGGGGGTTCATGGTGGAATCTGGGAGTCCCCTTTAAAAAGGGGTCCCCCAGATGCCCACCCCCCCTCCCAGGAGAAATGAGTATAGAGGTACTTGTACCCCTTACCCATTTCCTTTAACCTCCTTAGCGGTAACCCCGTGCTGGACACGGGGTAAGCCGCCGGAGGGTGCCGCTCAGGCCCTGCTGGGCCAATTTTCATAATTTTTTTTTTGCTGGACGCAGCTAGCACTTTGCTAGCTGCGCCAGCACTCTGATCGCCGCCGGCCCCCGCCCTATCGACGCTATTTGCTGCGGCGCACGGCCCCCCCCCCAGCCCCCAGCGCTGCCTGGCCATCAGTGCCAGGCAGCGCCGAGGGGTGGCCCGGGACTCCCAATGACGTCCCGACGTCAGTGACGTCGGTGACGTCATCCCGCCCCATCGCCATGGCGACGGGGGAAGCCCTCCAGGAAATCCCGTTCTATGAACGGGATTTCCTGATCGAAGCGGGCGGGGGGATGCCGCTCAGCAGCGGCTATCATGTAGCGAGCCCTCGGCTCGCTACATGATTAAAAAAAAAAAAAAAATTTTAAAAACTGCTGCGCTCCCTCCTGGCGGTATTTTTCATACCGCCAAGGAGGTTAAGAGTTAAAAGTAAATAAACACACAAACACATAGAAAAAGTATTTTAATTGAACAAAAAACATAACCACGAAAAAAGTCCTTTAATATTCTTAATTAACCATTAATACTTACCTGTCCCTTTAAATAAATGATCCCACGCAATATCCTCGGAAATGTTCTATCAGTTACAATGTAACAAAGTTATTACAATGTAACAACTTTGTTACATTGTAACTACGCCGCACCCGACGTCACTCGCCGCTCAGCCGCCGCATACACTTACGCGTCCTTGCAGAACGCTAAGTCCCCGCCGGCTCCCGCTTTCCACCCCGCCCACATCTGTCACCCACATGTCACCCACATGTGGGTCCTACGAGGGCTGAGGTCCTCACACATTTTTGACACAGCTCAAATTAATTGATGGGCATGAATCAGGAAGGGTGTGGTCAGGTAGAACACATTCCTTTCTTTCTCAGTCCATCCTAAACACTGGCATGGATCTGGCCCTCGAGACCTGGAGATCCACACCTGTGGTCTAAGGGTGAGTGAAGAAGAAGAGAAGGTGAAGCAACATCAGATCATAAGGAAAAAGATGATAAAAGAGAAGAGGAGAGACATAGAGGAAGAAGAACATTGAGAACCGACACATCTATATATAGAACATGCTGGATCATTTGGAAGGTTTGTGGGGTAAGTCCTTGGAAAGCGTTTTGTATTACCCCTGAATCCGGGAATGTACTACTCCGTTTTATAAATGAAATAAAGCTTCCTTTGAACTGTGGAGAGTGTGATTCCAATTTTTTTCCAGAATGTTGAAATAGAACTCCTCCCAAAATGTCTTTGAAAAGCTCTGGATTTTACGGCAAAGCCAAAATAGGGTATATGGTCTATAGTGCCCAAAGCCCCCAGCAGGGCCGGTGCTAGACTTTTTGCTGCCTGAGGCAAGCTTGTGAGGCTGCACCCCCCCCCCCCCCACCCCCACGATTTGGAATGATCGCACAGCACCCGACAATTTACTCTGCTTCATTAAAAGCGGAACTAAAGAGGAATTTAAAACAAACTGTTTCACTTACCTGGAGCTTCTACAAGCCCCCAGCAGCCGTCCTGTCCTGCGCAGTGATGCTCTTCCAGATATCTGAACTTTTTTCTGGTATCCGAACTCGGATATGGATTCCAGATAGCTGGATAAGTCCGGAATTCACTATCCGAGCGAATCCGGATATGTATTAGGCATCCAGAAATCAGTCCAGATACATAGTTCGGGTACCTGGATCCAGATACCATAACCACGAAGATGACATCTATGAGGTCATTGAGCCAATCAGAGGGCTCCCAGCCCTACCAACCAATCACAGAGGGGAACCCTGGCCTGCCCCTCCAGTATATAAGGCAGGCGCCATGATGAGAATCTCGTCCTTGCTTGTGACTGCTCACTGAGACATGCTCCAGTGCTGTTGGCTAAGCAAGTGCTGTATTACTGTGCTAAACCTAGCGTTTTTGCTCCTAAACACCTGTACTACACCAGTATTTTATTGTTTTTTAGATAGATAGCTTGTATTTTGATTTTAGTCAGTGTGACAGTCAGACTCAGTGCTGCAGCTGCTAGGCTAGGTTAGGGCCTGCTGTGTGCACAGGCTAGGCCTGCTGCCAGCCTTAGCTACAGTATAGCTTGTAGGTTATTAGGGATTCTATTACTGTACTACTACTAGTCTTATATTGTGTTGTTAGTTGTTAGTTGTTAGAGAGAGTACTATTACTGTGTTAGCTTCATTTACTACAGATAGTTACTGCAGTGCTGCTGTTAGAGTCAGTCAGTGTGTGACAGATAGACAGTTAGGGCTCGATTCACAAAGCGGTGATAACTCAGTTATCACGCCTAAAAGACTTTAGGCGTGATAAGCCGTGCAATGCTGAGTTAGCACCGCTTTTGCTCTTTATCGCGCGCAAAGTTTTGCGCGCGCAATCGCGCAATTCCGCGCGCAGCGCCCATAGGCTTTAATGGGCACATCGCGCGAACTGCACCGTGCGCCGGGCGATTGCGCGCGCAAAACTTTGCGCGCCGGACTTCGCGCTAGTTTCATTTTATCACGCCTAAACAGAGTTTAGGCGTGATACAGGGGTTTTCACAGGCGTGCAAACACTTTGCACCGCTTTGTGAATCAGGCCCTTAGTGTGTGCTCCTGTCACTCCGTCAGTTGAAGTTCTACTAGTACTACTACAACTAGTCTACTACTACCAGTTATATACAGTTAATTTGTATTGAGTTAGCTTACTTTAACTGCAGTGCTGTTACAGTGTGACAGATAGACAGACAGTTAGTGTGTCAGTGTGTGCTACTCTGCTGTCACTCCATTAGTTGAAGTTCTACTACTGCTACTATCTACTAGTACTACTGATTTGAATAAAGTACAAGTACCCCACTTAATTTGGACACATATAAATTTGTACTATGTCTGCTGGCACTGGCAGCCGGGGGAGGGGCAGCATGAAAAGCAAGGTCAAGAGGAGAAGCATTGCCGCCACCGTCTGTGTCAGTGTCCATTCCGCCGCTAGCCACTGGCTGTGGACGCACTGGGCGTCTAGCTGTTAGGGGGAGTCGCACTGCAGAGGTGCAGCAGCATGTAGCGGCCATTATCCAGCAGGGTTGTCGGCGCACATTGGAGGAGAAAGACGCTGAGCCTGTGATGGAGGTGATGGTGGATGAGCAGGCCACCACCAGCTCTACAACAGAGATCTCTACCCACCGCCAGGGTCCACACAGAACAAATCTTCTGCTGCCAGTCTGCCACCAGCTATTACGCCACTACAATAGCTGTATTTTGTTTAAAAAAAAAAACTTTTATTTTTTTGGAGATGTCTGGGTTGAAAACTGTGATGTCTCATATGTGCATTGGACACAATGTGGGCTGCACGTCCGCTGTCTGGAACCTCCTGATGTTAATTTACAGCCATTTCTTTTCTTTTTTTTTTTGTATTATACCTCCCCCCATAAACAATTGCTGTTTTTCTTTAAAAAAAAAAACCCATGATGCTTTATGTATCATTTACTATAAAAGACGTTTTGAAAGCAATTTAAGGCTGCTTCCACACAGGGACGTTACAGGCGCACGTTAGTGCAGCCTGTAATGCTCCCCCAACGCACAGCAATGTAACACAAGTGGGCTGTTCACACTGCCCACGTTGCGTTACATGTAACGCTGCACGTTCTTAAGAAAGTGCAGCATGCTACGGCGTTAGAGCGGCTTAAGCCGCGTTAGACTGTTTGCACATGCGCAGTCATGTTGGGGAGGAGCGGAGAGCGGCCAGGCACATGGCTAATTAATATTCACTGCACGTTGTGACATGCAGTGTTTACTTCCTGGAGCGGCCGCTCTGTGCGGCGATTGGCCGGCAGGACCACGTGATGCCGCATGCATCCAAGAGTACGCATCACGGCATCACGGACGCCAGAGTGAGCTGCACAACGCGGCTAACTCTGACGTCCACAACGAAGAGCACCAGGCCTTGCGTTAGGGGCACGTTATGCGACCTTATGTAGCACCTTATGTAGCACCTTGGTGTGCAAGTAGCCTAAAGGCCAGTTCTGGATTTCAGTCCGGATTTCCCAGATAATGGGTTCGGATATCTGGATAGACTCTGATTTCCGAACGGTTCGAATCCAGATATCTAGATTTATGTAGATTTTTTGCTATCCGGATCCGGAACAATCCAGATATCAAACATAAGTATCCGAGCACGACTCCTGCGCTGGTCCTCCACGAGCCTCTCTTCTCACACCGCTAGCTACTTTCGCTTTTGCCACCAGGCCACTGCGCCTGAGCGGCTCTGGCCACGCGTATCCTTCTTCGCGTTCCAGTCTGCAATAGCGCTATAAAAAAAAGGATACGCTTGTAGCCCCTCGATGAGGAATGAAACAGAGCGGTGGCAGGAGAATGGAAGATCGTGGAGGACTGGCGCGGGACAGGTCGGCTGCTGGGGGCTTGTAGAAGCCCCAGGTAAGTGAAACAGTTTTGTTTTAAATTCCTCTTTAGTTCCGCTTTAATGCTCTCACATGACATGCTGCAGCTTAACACAAGAGCACACTGGGTGGCTGTGAGTCTGTGACAAACTGCTCACCATCAGCCAGTCGGCTGTCCTCCATTCCTCGTCAGGAAAGTACACACAGTACAAAATGCTGCCCCTGAAATCTCTGCACCTGATGGAAATGTTTCACCTTGCTTGCAGTGACAGGGTTGGTTGGTTGGTTAACAGTCTGGGGTAACATGATGTGGCATTTCATGCTGAAATCGATCCAGAATCGGCCCTGTGTGCTGCCTCGCCACTGTGCCTCCCTAATGCCCGCTGTGCCAAAAGTGTATACATTACCTGTCTGCGGCCTCCGCTTGTCCCTCCGCTGCTCCGGGCACATTCTCCTCTCCAGACACGCACGCCCTACGTGGTTTCCTAGTAAGGGTGTGTATGATGTCACACGTGCACCTTTATCAGGAAACCACGTGGGGCGTGCGTGTATGGAGAGGAGAATGCACCCGGAGCAGGGGGGGACAAGTGGAGGCTGCGGACAGGTAATGTATACACTTTGGCACGGTGGGCATTAGGGGGGGGGACATAGCGGTGAGGCGGCGGATGGTTTCGTCGGTTATCAGGAAATTGCACGCCATTCCCGACCAACCAGCTTTGGCCCGATATCTTGCAGCACGCGCTATCAACTATTCGGGACAGAAGTTGGTCGCTTTGTCGGTCAGGCATGCACTTGGCGGCACCGACTTTCATCCAATTCGATAACAATAATTAAATGAGATGGTCGATCGGCCGCCAAGTCGCCTGATGTATGGCCACCTTAACAGTTTCCTGCTTGTCTGACTCTTGTACGATTATGGCGTAGCCCTCACTGATAAGGAATTATAGCCATAAAACTTTTCCTTGCAGAGAAACACTTCTGCCTGCAGGGGATAGATTACATAATTGACAGAAGTTAATATATTTTAACTCTGGGACACTTAATAGACTACCATTGCGCAACAAACAGCTGACCATTAAGGTCACAGTGTCACGTTGTGGAGCTGCGTTATAAAGTCTTATAACGCAGCTTATTGCACGGCAATGCTAATCCTATGGGCCGTTCACAGTGCGACGTTAGCGTCGCGTTGCAAAATGTTGCGTTATGGTAACTCACTGCTTGCCGGTCGTTACCTCTAAACACAGACGCGTTGCGACTTTAACGTCACATTAAACCGCAACGTCCCACTGTGAATCTTCTTTGTATATGTTTAAAAATAAAATGAAACCATGGGATATGGAAAGAAAAAAATAATAATTTTTAGGAGCAGGAGGATAGATACAGTTGTTTATTAGTATATTTTAACCTCGGGTTCACTGTAAAACTCAATCTTCTCTGGTATGTTACAGGATAAGCATGAAAACAATAAATTAAATGGGTTGGTGTTAAGGGGGAAAAAAAAAACCTCATATGAGATCAATAATAAGTGAATGTTGCAAAATACAGTGTATTTGTACAACATTTCACCAACAATAAATACACCAGGCAAGTATTAATGCACACTGAATACAATTTTTTAAAAGAATGGTACAATGCCACCACCTGATGGTTGTCTAGCAGTACTGCAATCAGTGAAAGTTACCGTATACTGTATAGGGAAGTGACACGGAAACTGGTGGCTCCAAGATTTTATTATTGAGGGTGCTATGTAGGTACTGGATCCAGTGTGGGGTAGCTGTCGACCAAATGGGCGTGTCCATGCACTGGGAAGTGGGCGTGGTAATGAGAGGGCTACGCCAAATGAACTTAGCAGGTGTGTAATTCACAAACAGCGGACATCAACAACACTATATAGACAGATTTAGGCACCCTGACCCCCAGTATAGGTAGCCAGGTATAGGTGCCCCCAGTATAGGAAGCTAGGTATAGGTGCCCCCAGTATAGGTAGCCAGGTACAAGTGCCCCCAGTAATGGTAGCCAGGTATAGGTGCTCCCAGTATAGGTAACCAGGTACAGGTATTTGAATACAAGTCTAGTAGGGAATAATGTGTGCACATATTATTTATACTGAAGCTAACGCCCTCCTTTGCTGTACCTGTTTTGAATGCAAGTTGTGTAATTTTGTCCACATTGTGGAGCTCTGCACATCTATTGCAGGTAGTCAATTCGGGTGCAGCCTCTGTTTGGAAGCGCTGCCAATGTCTCCTGCTGTATAAAACTCAGGGACAGGTATAGATGCACCCTCTAACTACATGCGGCGCTTAATCCCGGCAACATAAGTATTGTAACCCGCTCTTGCTTTGCATGCACCCATAGCACTGCCCCATTTTGCCCACCCATCCTTAGCACCCTGATAGCACCAGCACCCCCACTCGCAGAGTGCTATCAGGGTGCTAATAAGGAAAGCTTTTTTTCTTTTTTCCCCAAACACATGAAGTAGAACAAGGCGTTAGAAGACTTCTGCGCCCAAAGAAATTAAGCCTGATGAAGGATTAATTGCTTCTGCATCTGTTTATCTGTATACATGTTTCTTGTGCAATGTATTTGGATTATGAATTGTGCTGTTCCCTATTATTTATCATGTTTTCTTTCAGTACAAGCGTTTAGGGCATATGGACTTTCCTGGCATATACAGTGCAATGCAGCATATAACTGTCATTGCTTGCATTACTGCTTATTGACCACCAGATGGAGGCATTATACCTTTGGTAGAAACTGTATGCTGTGTGTCAAAAGCAGTGTTGAGCTACAGTATTCAGTAGTAGTAGTAGTAGTAGTAGTATATAAATAAAGGAAACTGAAAAAAATAGTATTTTTTTTAAAGCACACCTGAAGTGGGAAGAATATGGTGGCTGCCATATTTATTTCCTTTTAAACAAAGTTGAATAGCCTACCTGGGCATTAGTCAGCCACGAGCAAGGAAACGCTTAATTAGACAATTACCCAACCAGTTGTCCTGAATAGTCTGATGGGCTGGAGGTGTTTGGTTCACTTTGAAGTCTATACATGTAAACAGCCACCTGTTCTGAATATACAATTGGTCTAGATTCTGGGAACAGGAACAGGAAACCTTTGGAATTTGCGTATCACAGCAAGAAAAGATGTAACAGAGGTCTCTGCAAATGGTGATGACACAATCTGAGGAAATTGGATTATTTCTGGATCTGAACATTGAGTAGCCTCAGGCTACAAATCGTCCTATAAAAGTCAGCATGGAAGATTCAGAACTCGTCTTCTCCTGAAGGTAGCGCTGAGCTAGAGAGGTCCCTGATCCGATCAGAACTCTTGTCCTTCCACGACTAAGTTGGACCTTTGCACTGGTAAAAGTTCAATTTCTATTTTGATTCCTGTTTTTATTTTTGCAAACTGTCTTGTTGTGTGCCTTTGTCGTTTTTACGGTGTTTTTTGTAAATATTTTGTATGTATTTCTTTCTGCACTGTTCCACTTTCTGAAATATTAATTCCTTATTTAATAAGCCTGACTTTTGATGTACTAGCAGAGCTCGCAGAGATAAACAGAATAGGATGAAGTCACTAGAGGCAGCTATGCTGGAAGAAGAGAGAGGTTTACAGAAAAGAAGACAGAAGTATACATATATAAAAAAAGGAAACTGAAAAAAATAGTCTTTTTTTTAAAGCACGCCTGAAGTGGTAAGAATATGGTGGCTGCCATATTTATTTCCTTTTAAACAATACCAGTTGCCTGGCAGCCCTGCTGATTTGTTTGGCTGCAGTAGAGTCTGAATTACAACCCTGAAACAAGCATGCAGCTAATCCAGTTGCACTTCAGTCAGAGCACCTGATCTGCATGCTTGTTTAGGGGCTATGACTGAAAGTATTAGAGGCAGAGGATCAGCAGGACTGCCAGGCAACTAGTATTGCTTAAAAAGAAATAAAGAGGGCAGCCTCCAAATCCCTTTCACTACAGGTTCCCTTTAATTGTAAAGTTGAATTAGCCCGTAACATGTATGTGATGCAGGGGTGACGGGAGAGTTGCAGGGAGCCAGTCTCTTATCACCTGACATTGTCTCAGTCCCCTCATGTTTATGGAGTGATCCATATTCACCAAATTCAGGGAAGTGAAGTCATATCTTTTATTAGGTACCTGAATACATTTCCCAGAAAAGTCCTGCAGTATAATCTGTTCTGCTCATCAGTCTTCTGGTTTTATAGAAATACTTGGAAAAAACTGAAAATGTCTATAGACACAAGTACAGCAAACATGGAAGGAGATCAGTACACAGACAGGGAGACACAGATACAAGAACGCAACCCAACCAATAACCACAATGCCAATCACACAGGAGAGGGTGAAATGTACAGTACTAGCCTATGAATATATAATGAGTAGAAGTAATACAAAGACCGCCCCTCTAAGCCTCTGTAGAACAATGCACATAACCATAAACAATAAACAAGTTTCAATAGTAACTTGTGACAACAACAGGTTTATAAACACACAGTATTGTACATCCACGTCAAAAAGCACCCTTATTGCCTTAAGCTCAACACACACCATACAATCTTGGTTGTACAGATTTACCAAATCTATGTAGTATAAGGGCCAACAGATTGAAAATACCTTGAATGATTGATTGGATAAGCTCTTATACTACATGTAAGTGGTAAGATTGAACAACCAAGATTGTATGGTGTGTGTTGAGCCTAAGACCTGGTCCACACTAGGTCCGGAAACGTATCCGTGGCTGCGCTTTTCAAACCTGATGAAAAACGGAGTCCCGGATACTAATGTTCAAAATAGCAGCCAGCCTCACCCAAGTAAAAAACGGATCCGTCGGCGTTTGCGGGGATCCGTTTTCAGAACCTGAACGGAAGGTCCGGATCTGCTGCATTTTCACGCAACGGATCAAGACCACGGATACACGCAGGGGTAGTGAAAGCAATGAGAAAACTAGGGATGGTCGGAAATGCCAATTTCCGATTCTGCGGTAAATCTGCATTCCGCCATTGCCAATTACCGATTCCGCTTTCCGCTACCAATTTCCGCATTCCAATGCGGAATTTCCGCCGGAATTCGCGGAAATTCCGCCCGACTTTAACATTTTCTCAAAAACTATAAGGTCTTTTTGAAAACTTTTTTTTGCATCTTGTTCACAAGATTCTGCTTAATAAACCCTGGAAATTTGGTGTTTCTAGGACTTACGGGGGCTTTGCTATTAACCTCTAAAGTCGGCGGATTTTTACTGTAATGTAAATGCAGAAAATCTGCGTCTACCTATTTTCTGTATCTTACATTACAGTAAAAATCCGCCGACTTTAGCGGTTAATAGCAAAGCCCCCGTAAGTCCTAAAAACACCAAATTTTCAGGGTTTATTAAACAGAATCTTGTGAACAAGATGCAAAAAAAGTTTTCAAAAAGACCTTATAGTTTTTGAGAAAATCGATGTTAAAGTCGGGCAGAATTTCCGCAATTTCCGGCTGAAATTTCTGCGATTTCCGGTGGAAATCCGCCTACTGCACTTGCATTACCGATTTCCGCATTCAGATGCGGAAATACAATTTCCGATCGGAATTTCGGAAATTGCATTTCCGCGGAATCCGAATGAGCATCCCTAGAGAAAACGCATCTCCAGCTCCACAGGCAAAAAACGGATGTTAAAACGGATAGCCTGAGCTTTATGATTGGCCCAAAAAAATCCTCCCACTCCTTCCTAATGATGGAGACGTTTTCTGTCAGGGAAAAACCTGAACGGAAACTGATGCAAAACTGATGCACCTTCATCAGTTTGCAGTACGGTGGTACTTCCCCTGATCTTCCCCTGATCCGGACTGCAGTGTCCGTCCTGCAACTGTCTAGTGTGGACCCAGTCTAACCGGTAGACAAACAGACAGACAAGTTCAAAACCATTGTTAGTCACTGGACGGATAATAAACCAGTATACAGAATGGATGTATAGTTGAAGTGACTGGGAATCACCAAATAGGCAAAACAGGTGTCAGGCACAATCTCAATATCCAATATGCTGACATATGGACTTTTTATGACATTTGTTATATTTTAAGCTTACGATTAAAGCGGATCTGAGATGAAAAACTAACTATAACATGTAACTTGTCTATATATCTTATCTAAAGTTTAGATAAGTGCAGACAGACGATTTTGTGCAAACGTTTGTCTGCAGTGCAGACATACATTTGTCTGCACTGTCTGAGGAAGAGGACCTGTATTTGGCCCCGAAACAATTGTCACATTTTCGTGCTGATGAAGCAATGAAGAGGACTATTGCAATTTGAACCTGGTGTGCGAGCCTGGACTTACATTTTGACTACCTAGCCTATACTGGGGGACGCCTGTACCTACCTATCCTGTACTGGGTAAATATTTACCTACCTAGCCTGTACTGGGTGACATTTGTGCCTAGCTAGCCTATACTAGGTGACACCTTTACCTACCTAGCCCATACTGGGGGAAACCTGTATCTACCTAGCCTATACTGGGGGACCGCTGTACCTAGCTAGCCTATACTGGCCAACACCTGTACCTAGCTAGCCTATACTGGGGGACACCTGCACCTAGCTAGCCTATACTGGGGGACTGCTGTGCCTACCTATCCTATACTGGGGGACTGCTGTGCCTAGCTAGCCAACGCTGGGAAACACCTGTGCCTAGCTAGCTTATACTGGGGGACACCTATACCTAGCTAGCCTATACTGGGGGACACCTGTGCTTAGCCAGCCTATACTGGGGGACACCACCTGTACCTAGCTAGCCTATACTGGGGGACACCTGTACCATGCTGGCCTATACTGGGGGGACACCTGTACCTAGCCAGCCTATACTGGGGGACACCACCTGTACCTAGCTAGCCTATACTGGGGGACACCACCTGTACCTAGCTAGCCTATACTGGGGGACACCTGTACCATGCTGGCCTATACTGGGGGACACCTGTACCTAGCTAGCCTATACTGGGGGACACCTGTACCATGCTGGCCTATACTGGGGGACACCTGTACCTAGCTAGCCTATACTGGGGGACACCTGTACCATGCTGGCCTATACTGGGGGACACCTGTACCTAGCCAGCCTATACTGAGGGACACCACCTGTACCTAGCTAGCCTATACTGGGGGACACCACCTGTACCTAGCTAGCCTATACTGGGGGACACCTGTACCTAGCCAGCCTATACGGGGGGACATCTGTACCTACCTAGCTTATTATGTGGGACACCTGTACCTTGCTGGCCTGTAGTGACAACTACATAGCACTTCATAGCACTTTAACAGCACTATATAATTGTACAACAGTTCAGTACAGAGTCCTATTTATACTGGACTCTACCAACCAGCAGTCTCAACTAATACAGACAGGTATCATGTGTGATAATATAGCAGCCATTTTTTTACGTGTATCTCGTGGAAGCCATATTTTCACATTTTCTGTATGCTGTGTGCTATGTCACATGTGTATGTCTGTTAGAGACAGCCTGGCTGCTGACTTTGAAAGAATGGCTACCTGGAATTTGGAAATGTGCACCTCTCAGAAAGGGCTGTAAATCTAATTTGAATAGACCAGCTAAGCTGAATAGCCCACCTGGGCATTGTGTGATATTTAGTCAGCTGCTAGCAAGGAAACGCTTAATTAGACAATTACCCAACCAGTTGTCCTGAATAGTATGATGGGCTGGAGGTGTTTGCATCACTTTGAAATCTATACATTTAAACAGCCACCTGTAGTTCTGAATATACAATTGGTCTAGAGTCTGGGAACAGGTACAGGAAACCTTTGGAACTTGCATATCATAGCAAGAAAAGATGTAACAGAGGTCTCTGCAAACAGTGATGACACAATCTGAGGAAATTGGATTATTTCTGGATCTGAACATTGAGTGGCCTCAGGCTACAAATCGTCCTATAAAAGTCAGCATGGAAGATTCAGAACTCGTCTTCTTCTGAAGGTAGCGCTGAGCTAGAGAGGTCCCTGATCCGATCAGAACTCGTGTCCTTCCATGACTAAGTTGGACCTTTGCGCTGGTAAAAGTTCAACTTCTGTTTTGATCCCCGTTTTTTTTTTTTTTTTTTGCAAACTGTCTTGTTGTGTGCCTTTGTTGTTTTCACTGTTTTTTTTGTAAATATTTTGTATATATTACTTTCTGCACTGTTCCACTTTTTGAAATATTAAATCTTTATTTAATAAGCCTGACTTCTGATGTACTAGCAGAGCTCGCATTCCTAGAGAGAGACTGCAGTGTAATTTGTGTTACAACAAGTTCAGTGTCTATTTGGATGCTCAGTTTGTACACCGCTACCGTGTGAGAGTTCGTGTGTGTGTGTGTGTGTGTGTGTGGCGTTTCCGTATTTGGGCCTAAGCGTGAAGCTGACCCAAATACGAAAATGCTGGACTGAGTGCAGGCCACTCGACAGCAGAGTGGGAATTATTGAAGTGTCTAGTAGCTGCTAGTGGTGGCAGAGTGAAGTGTAGTTGAGGGGTGACAGCCTTGTGTTAGCTTGAATAAAGCTGCTCCCCTTCTTGATCTGGTCGAAAACGAGAAATCCCCCAGTCAGGAACTGTCTCTGCAGGCTTGCCGTGGGGCCGGTTCCTGAAATCAGGAGCATTAATTGTAAACTTGAATTAGCCGGTAGCGTGTGTGCGATGCAGGGGCGTCAGGAGAGCCACATCGGGCAATTCTCGAATGTGTTTATAGAGATATATATGTATACCACATACAGGAAAGTGGGGTCATATATTTTATTGGGTGCCTGAATATATTTCCCAGAAAGTCCCTTCAGAATACTCTGTTCTGTTCATCAGATTTTAGTTTTTTATACAAATACTTGAAAATCTCCCAAGTGTCTATAGACACAAGTACAGCAAACATGGAAGGGGATCAGTACACAGACAGGGAGACACAGATACAAGAACACAAACCAACCAATAACCACAATGCCAATCACACAGGAGGGTAAAAAGGAATAATATACTTGTGAGCCTGCTGTTTGAACATACAGTGCTCAGCAAAAATGAGTACACCCCAAAACATTTATCAGAAAACCTTTAGTTTCCTTTCAGTATCAACATTTTCTATGAGATACTGTACTACAAAATACTCCCAGAAAGGTGGGCCATTGATTGCAAACAAGATTTGTTAATTCGCATCACACAAAAAAAAGTGATTTTCCTAGCAAATTCATTCAAGCCCATGTTACAAAAATGAGGACACCCCAACTATAGTCTAAGGATAAAAGCCGTGGTTTGGCAAAACGGTTAAAATTCTAGCGCTTTTTAAAATCGCCAGCGTAATGAAACCCTATGGGCCCGTTCTTACTTGGGCGATTTGCGCTAATCGCTGCAAATCGACCAAAAATGGGCAAAAACAAGAAAAGCACCATTTTCAGGCGATTTCTAGGCGTTCGCGTTTCAGTGCTATAGAAGCGCTAAATGCAATCGCGCCAAAATCGCCGCAGTGTTCAGTGATTTTTTTCCGCGTGAAATCGCGGAAAAATCACTCCTGCAAAACGCCAGCAAAAATCGCCGGCGTTTTGCATTTTGTAAGTGTGAATGGGGCCTCAAGACTACACAATTCTAATTAACAGACATTCAACCACAGGTGAGTCTAAAGGTCCATACACACGCCGGACTGGAGGCAACGACGGGTCCGTCGTCACCTCCCGCTGGGTGGGCGTTCCAACGACAGTCCGGCGTGTGTACGCACTGTCGGCGGACTGATACGGCTGTTTCTGAGCGATCCGCCCGGCGGATCGCTCAGAGGCAGCCGTATCAGTCCGCCGACAGTGCATACCCACGCCGGACTGTCAATGGAACGCCCACCCAGCAGGAGGTGACGATGGACCCGTCGTTGCCTCCAGTCCGGCGTGTGTACAGACCTTAATGATTCATTGAAGAGGTGTCCAGCAGACAGGTGACTGTATAAAAGGGCATTACTTCACAAAGAGAAGCCCTTCCCATTTCATGCTGTCAGCAATGGCTCCACATGGAAGAGAAATGTCAACAAATCTGACAAAGGAAATTATTACTTTACACAAACAAGGTGAGGGCTACAAGAAGATCAGAAAAGCTTAACATATCAGTCACAATACTGCCACAAAAGTGATTCAAAAATGTAAGAAAGATAAAAGTGCAGCCATATTACAGAGACGTCCAGGCCGTCCATGGAAGTCAACATCTCGACAGGAGCGTCTTCTGATGAGAGGGGTTGAAGAAAATCGCCATGCAAGTTCAGTGCAGTTAGAGAAAGCAGTAGAATGCCAAACTGGAGTGACTGTTTCCCGTGACACCATACGGCACTGTTAGGGCCCGTTCAGACTATGTGCGTTCCTAGCCGATTTACAGAATGCATACAGAAAGATTTTACGCATAGAAACGGCTACTAATGTTTTCTAATGACCTCGTTCACATGTATGAGTATGAGACGCATACATTTCTCATCCGCATTGCTGCACGCAGTTCTGTGCGTCATGCACAGAAACGGACACAATGAAAGTCTATGGACGCGTATCAAAAATGCTTTTGCATTTTTAGCGTACGTTTCCCTCTGCGGTTCCCATAATTCTTTTCTGTTTCCCAGGTCACGTGTGTGTGTGTGCAAAACGCAATAGAAAATGCATGAAAAACACATGCGTTTTTCAACTTGCATTTCTTTGAATTTATACACGTTCTACAAACGCTGACAGTCTGAACAGGGCTTCAGACTCTACATGTCGCATCCAACACACAGATGAGCTTCAGAAATGGCTATTGGTGATGCCGTATATCTGACCCTCCAGCCTGCTCACAGCTAGTAGAAGATATACCTATGATATAAATAGATTATCATCATAAAAATGTATGAAGTCTGTCTTGGGGATGAGATGAATGGCTGCCTCTACATATTTCCCCCTGTGGTAGACCCCAATAGTCATGTGTACATATACAGCTGTTGTGTAGAGCTGTATTGATGTGACATCACTTCCCCCTGCAGCCCTCTCAGCAGCCATGCAGGAGAGGATTGGAACACACAACACAGCTGTGGAGCTCCTCCTCCTGGGTGGAGTCCAGGCCTGCAGGGAGGAGTTTGGAGAGAGACCAGCTGGGGTGTGGCCAGGTGTAGAATATAAATTGTGTCTCCTGTTCCTCACCTCTCATCACTGGAGCATCTCCTCCATCATGTGCCAGCCTGTGATGGTCTATTTCATCTCCACCAACACCAGCACCATGGTAACTAATATCTATCTATCTATCTATCTATCTATCTATCTATCTATCTATCTATTTTTTTATCTGTGTATTCATCATCTAAGTTCAGTTAAAGAGACAGTGAAGCGAAAACAAATTATGATATAATGATTTGTATGTGTAGTACAGCTCAGAAATAAAATATTAGGAGCAGAGACATAAGTCTAATGTTGTTTCCAGTACAGGAAGAGTTAAGAGACTCCACTTGTTATCTATGCAAACGAGCCATTGAGCTCCACAACTTTCAAAGTCGCAGAGAGCTCTGAGTTCTGAAGGTTGTTATCTGAGTTGTCAGTCAAGGATTTTCTTTTTCTCTGCAGATGACAGGTCAATAGTTCACTGTCTGCTCTGTAAAAACTTTTAGAATGCTGAGTGTTGTGTAAACTGCTCATATTAGAGAATGATGCAATGTTATAAGAAAACACTATATAACAGAAAATAAAAATATGAGAATATTTTCTTTGCCACTAATCTTCTAGTAATTATCCGTACTACACAACCAATTCATTATATCATCTTTTTTTTTTCTCGCTTCAGTGTCTCTTTAAGCAAATCCTATAAACTGTGACGATCTTCCATCCTTCTCTCCTGTGTAGGTTAGAGTCGGTCTTCTTGGTAAACCCCTCCAGGGCCTCCTCCTCCTCCTCTCGGTGATGGTACTGCCAGCTGCTTTTGCCCCGTCCACTATTGACTGTCCTAAGGTAAGTTGACTGATCCCTCCCCTTCTTGTAAAGTCTCTCCTAAATGGTTGATGGAATGGAGTGGCAGTTATTGTTACCAGTAATACCCCTGTTCTGCCACGAGATTTGTGCCTGCACTTTCTGCTCTCTGCACAATTGTGCCTCTCTACCCCTCCCCAAGTGCTGTGTACTGTAGTGATGCTGGAGGAGTCTGCAGAGCCCCGTCCCCAGCCTCTCTACCCCTCCCCAAGTGCTGTGTACTGTAGTGATGCTGGAGGAGTCTGGGCATGGAGAGAAAAAGCTTTCTGCTCTCTGCATAATTGTGCCTCTCTACCCTTCCCCAAGTGCTGTGTACTGTAGTGATGCTGGAGGAGACTGGGCATGGAGACAAAAAGCTTTCTGCTCTCTGCACAATTGTTCTAATGACTGCATCTGCTCAGCCACTGATAACCAATCATACAAAGATTTGTAGACGAAGAATTGTGGACGGTCCCTATTCGTGCAGCAGGCTCTTGTGCACAGGTCCCTGCCCCCAGCCTCTCCTTCCCCAAGTGCTGTGTGCTGTAGTAATGCTGGAGAAGTCTGCAGAGCCAGTTCTGCTCCATCAGAGATGGACAGAGTGAGTGTAATGAGCTGAGGCTGGGAGCACACTCGTCGGTCGGTTTTCTGTATGTGTTTTCTGCACACCATGGGCTTGATTCACTAAGCTGCGCTGCTACAGCACTATATAAATACTTAAAATAAATAAATACATACTAAGTGGTCTGGCCAGTAGGGGGTGTGCGACATGTCCCAGTACACATTCCAAAACACTTGCAGCTGTCAGGAGAGTGGATGTACACCTGCTAGGGAGCAGCTGTCACTGCTGAGCACACTGTCTAATGCTGCTGAAAGATGAACTCTCTGTGGCCAGCACTGCAGCTAGAGCATTTTTTATCAGTATGAGGCAGAGCTGTAGCTACAGTGCTGATTACAGACAATTCATCTCTCAGGAGCACAGGGAGGGGAAGAGCTGGGTCAGGTGATCTATTCTGGCTGCTGCCTCCACCTAGACTGTCTCACCTGGGTAATGATGTAATAAGGGGGAGGAGTCTGCAGCTTTCCCTCCAATAAACTTGCATTGTCATCTCAACAAGAAAGTGGAAGGCTGAAGTAGGACTTTTGTTCAGTGAGGTCGTACACTGCCGTGTGTGTTTTCTGATAATGATGTCCTGCATGTGGCAATCATAATCACAAATGATGAAATATATATTTCACCAGTCAGTAAAACGTTTATCGTGTGCTTGTATGACAGGGAGATGGAACTGAGAATGAAGCATGCCAGAGGGGCAGATCGCTGGTTGACAGATTCACAGACATCAATAGGAAACTGGCGCATATCTGGAAAGTAAGTACTATTATATTCAAAACAATGATATGTGAAACAACACAGACCACACATAACCTACTTACACTTACCAGAGGAGCTTGCACTCTATTGTCCCCAACACAGTCACACACTATTATCTTATCCATATAATTAAAACTCATTCCATGCTGTAGACCTGGAGGGCGGCTGCTTATGATGTCACTGACTCACCTTTACTACAGGCCACGCCCCTAGAGTGCTACACCACCCCCACTGCTCACCCAACCACAAATACCACCCCTTGCACCAAGACTTACTGCACACTTCTGATCTTGATCACAGATACATATCTGGCCGCCTTCCAATCCTCCAACTACCGCTGCCTGACCACCCTGGCCATTTTCACTCACATGCGCCAGTGCAGGACTTCTCTAGAGCTGCCCCCATTCTATGGAATGCCCTTCCACTGCCCATCGAACTTGCCCCATCCCTCAACACCTTGAAACAAGCACTCAAAATGAAACTCTTCAGGACCCCTCCTTCGGGGCAGGCTTCAGAAGGGACCTATTGAAATATAGGGTAGGAGAGGGTGTGTGAATTCTGAACAGCATCCTCCTCATTCATTTCATCTTCTCTGACTCTTTGTGACCATATGCACTTTGGCACACCAGATGTGCCTGTCCATCACTGCTACTTTCAGCTGTTGCATAGGCATGTTCATAGCTTCACATATGCTGTCTATCCATCTTAGCCTCTGCCCTCCTATTCTTCTTTTGCCCACAGTAATTGGACATGCTCTGTATAACTATATGGCCATATAGGCACACGGTGCAAAAGAAAAAAAAAATATGCAAGAGACTATCATTTAATATTTCTTCAGTTTTGCACCAGCAGTTGTCACTTTGTCACCGAGCTTCTTGTTGGTGGTCTTGTAACCCATCCAGCAGTGTGCAGGTCTACAAACGTGTCCTGGACATCCCCCGACAGCTCTTTGGTCTTCTCATGGTGATGGAGGAAACCGATTCTGTGGACATGTGTGCTTTATGACAAGTTGAAATAAAAGGTGCCCATACATCATGATGAGGGGCAGATTCGACCAGGAGATGAATCTCTCTCTGATCCAATCTGATTGGAGAGAGATCTGTCAGCTGCCCATAGACCACAGGCCGATTCCCAATCGATTACAGCATGAAATCTCTTGAGAATCGTCCACCACATCCGTCGCTGTTCCCAATGTATAAGTGTACATGGACAGTACATGTGCATTCATACATTAGATAGACGGGCACCGCGACACAGGACAGGGAATGTATAAAGGCACACTTCTACAAGAACATTTATTCACTGGGAACTCCTCTACATGAACATTTATTCACTGGGAACACCTCTACATGAACATTTATTCACTGGGCACACCTCTACAAGAACATTTATTCACTGGGCACACCTCTACATGAACATTTATTCACTGTGAACACCTCTACAAGAACATTTATTCACTGGGCACACCTCTACATGAACATTTATTCACTGTGAACACCTCTACAAGAACATTTATTCACTGGGCACACCTCTACATGAACATTTATTCACTGGGCACACCTCTACAAGAACATTTATTCACTGTGAACACCTCTACAAGAACATTTATTCACTGGGAACACCTCTACATGAACATTTATTCACTGGGCACACCTCTACAAGAACATTTATTCACTGGGAACACCTCTACAAGAACATTTATTCACTGGGAACACCTCTACATGAACATTTATTCACTGGGCACACCTCTACATGAACATTTATTCACTAGGCACACCTCTACATGAACATTTATTCACTGTGAACACCTCTACAAGAACATTTATTCACTGGGCACACCTCTACATGAACATTTATTCACTGTGAACACCTCTACAAGAACATTTATTCACTGGGAACACCTCTACATGAACATTTATTCACTGGGAACACCTCTACATGAACATTTATTCACTGGGAACACCTCTACAAGAACATTTATTCACTGGGCATACCTCCACATGAACATTTATTCACTGGGAACACCTCTACATGAACATTTATTCACTGGGCACACCTCTACATGAACATTTATTCACTGGGAACACCTCTACATGAACATTTATTCACTGGGAACACCTCTACATGAACATTTATTCACTGGGCACACCTCTACATGAACATTTATTCACTGGGCACACCTCTACATGAACATTTATTCACTGGGCACACCTCTACATGAACATTTATTCACTGGGCACACCTCTACATGAACATTTATTCACTGGGCACACCTCTACATGAACATTTATTCACTGGGCACACCTCTACATGAACATTTATTCACTGGGCACACCTCCACATGAGCATTTATTCACTGGGAACACCAACATTTATTCACTGGGCACACCTCTACATGAACATTTATTCACTGGGCACACCTCTACATGAACATTTATTCACTGGGAACACCAACATTTATTCACTGGGCACACCTCTACATGAACATTTATTCACGCGGCACACAGCGCCAGTTTTGTCGTGTTGACCGCTCATTCTAATATTGCTCATTGTTACCACTGCGCACATCTTGCAGAATGTCCCACCGATACATGCAACCAATTTATGTCCGAAATTGGTCACAAAGTCGATCTGGCATGCTCTTACCAATTTTCATCCAATTCGATTATAATAAATCGGATGGTTGATTAGTCGCCAAGTCACCTGATATATGGCCACCTTAAGAGCAGGTCCGGCCTTACCATAGAGGCAAAGGGGGCAATTGCCCTGGGGCCCTATTGTTACTAGAACCGGCCCTACTTAAGAGTATCTTTGATTGATTGATTATAATCTGTGTGCCACACGGGCACATAACCAATCTGTGGGAGACAGAATTCTGTCTGGGGTATGAGGAATCAAATACGTATTTCATACATCGATTTCTGTCTCTCTCCATTAGGGCTGGTTCAGATGGACGTCTACGTGACGTCGCGTTTGGGGGCGTTGCCGCGGCTGCGTGGTCAGGCTTTCAGTAGGCTTTGCGTCACGTTCCGATGCGGTCGCGTTTTTTCTTCCCCCTAGGGGGACATTAGCCGTCGCAGTTGGCTGCCCCCTGGAAGCTACATGTCGCTTCAAGAGGCAGCCCGAACGTTAATGAAAATCGGGACCCGAACGTGTAAACGCAAGCAAAAGCTCGGTGTAAACGCTCCTATTCACTTGAATGGGAGTGTTTACCGCGACGTTCCGAACGCTTGCGGTAAACGCTCCGCAAGCGTACGTCTGAACCAGCCCTTAAAATGAAACCACCATAAAATTATAAACCAATCATTTCGTTGTGATTGGGCAAACTTACAAACAGGGGCGCCTCTAGGCATAGGCAGTACAGGCCATTGCCTGGAGTGCCATTGGTCCTGGGGGGCGCCATGTTGCTGGATTAAGCTCCACCCCCAAATTAAGCCCCGCCCTGGACTAATTTCTGTCACTGTGGGTGTTCTATTACTTCCTTCTGCTGCATCTACTTAGCGTAAGTGGCAGGCAGCTACCACCTCTGTGCCTTGTGCATCCTTCTTTCCTCCTGTGTGCCCCCTTATGTCCCTTTTGTGCCTCCTTCTGTCTCCATGTGCCTCCTTCAGCCCCCCTGTGCTACCTCTGCCTCCATCTGTGCCCCTTTGTGCCTCCTTCTGTCCCCCCGTGCCTCCTTATGTCTTCTTTGTCTTTATTTGCCCCTTGTGCTACCTCTGCCTCCCTGTTCCTCCTTCAGTCCCACTCTGCCTCCTTCTGTCCCCTATGCCTCCATCTGTCTCCCTGTGTGCCTCCTTCTGTCTCCATGTGCCACCTCTGTCCCACTGTGCCTGCTTCCGTGCCCCTTTGTGCCTTCTTCTGTCTCCCAGTGGCCAGGCCGACCAGGTGGTCACCAGTGCTGTGCGGGGGTGACCCCCCGCAAGATGTTATGTCCCCAGGTGGCTAACAGGCTTGTGGCGTCTAATAGATGCCGCGCCAGTTCACTGGCTGCAGCCCATAAGCTCATTCTGCAGCTTTACATTATGTGTATTTTCTGGTGAAACGCTGCCACATTATGATTATTTTCTGTGGAAATATTGCCACATTATGATTATTTTCTGGTGAAACGCTGCCGCATTACAATTATTTCCTGGTGAAATGCTGCTGCATTACGATTATTTTCATGGGTGGGCGCCACGTGGGGGCACCACAGATTTTCTTGCCTGGAGTGACGAAATGGCAAGAGGCGCCCCTGCTTACAAATGTAGCAGGCATGGGCGTAGCAATCACCCCTGCGACCCCCGCCATTCCAGGGGGGCCCAGAGGCTTTTCTACCTCCCTCTCCGCAACCACAAGTGCAGCCAATTAGCAAGGAAACCTCCCTGTTCGTTCACAAAAAACGTGTGCAGGAGAGTGTGCAATTACTTTCTCCTTCCAGAAGCTGCTTCACAGCAGAACACTCCCTGCACTCCCTGCTGCTTTTTGCCAGCTCTTGATCACGTGACCCGCATGGGGTTCAGGGAACAGGGGGGTGCCATGCTATCAGTTTTATTCACTTACTAAAATGTATACCACCTTTCTTTTCTTTTTTTTTTTTTTAGGTTACGCCTGAAGACCGCTTGGAGTATGAAGAACTGGCCACTGAACTACAAAAGATATTGGCAGGCAATGAAGACCGAGCTTGTCCAGAAAACTCTGTACCAGAGGTCAGTATAGATGATGATAGAGAAGAATGTGGTCATCCTCAAAACCCACCTTTTCACTATGCCCTATCACCCCTCACAAGTGCTCTAAGCCCGCAGCTGGACTCTGGTCCCCTACCTTTCATGTCCCTACCTCTCCCTCTAGATTGTAAACCTTTGGGCAGGGTCATCCTCCTGATCATGCACCTCCATAACTGTACATCCATCCTATGGATCTGAGTGATCTCGAATTGCCTAATCTCCTTTCTCCCATCCAGTGACTAAGCATTACCTTGTACTCATACTGTGCTGCGTGATCTCCATGCTCCATCCAGTGACTGACTAAGCATTACCTTGTACTCATACTGTGCTGTGTGATCTCCATGCTCCATCCAGTGACTAAGCATTACCTTGTACTCATACTGTGCTGTGTGATCTCCATGCTCCATCCAGTGACTAAGCATTACCTTGTACTCATACTGTGCTGTGTGATCTCCATGCTCCATCCAGTGACTAAGCATTACCTTGTACTCATACTGTGCTGTGTGATCTCCATGCTCCCCTCCAGTGACTAAGCATTACCTGGTACTCATACTGTGCTGTGTGATCTCCATGCTCCATCCAGTGACTGAGCATTACCTTGTACTCATACTGTGCTGTGTGATCTCCATGCTCCATCCAGTGACTAAGCATTACCTTGTACTCATACTGTGCTGCGTGATCTCCATGCTCCCCTCCAGTGACTAAGCATTACCTTGTACTCATACTGTGCTGTATGATCTCCATGCTGCATCCAGTGACTGACTAAGCATTACCTTGTACTCATACTGTGCTGTGGGATCTCCATGCTCCCCTCCAGTGACTAAGCATTACCTTGTACTCATACTGTGCTGTGTGATCTCCATGCTCCATCCAGTGACTAAGCATTACCTTGTACTCATACTGTGCTGTGTGATCTCCATGCTCCCATCCAGTGACTAAGCATTACCTTGTACTCATACTGTGCTGCGTGATCACCATGCTCCCCTCCAGTGACTAAGCATTACCTTGTACTCATACTGTGCTGCGTGATCTCCATGCTCCCATCCAGTGACTAAGCATTAACTTGTACTCATACTGTGCTGTGTGATCTCCATGCTGCATCCAGTGACTAAGCATTACCTGGTACTCATACTGTGCTGCGTGATCTCCATGCTGCATCCAGTGACTAAGCACTACCTTGTACTCATACTGTGCTGTGTGATCTCCATGCTCCATCCAGTGACTAAGCATCACCTTGTACCCATACTGTGCTGTGTGATCTCCATGCTCCCATCCAGTGACTAAGCATTACCTTGTACTCATACTGTGCTGCGTGATCTCCATGCTCCATCCAGTGACTAAGCATTACCTTGTACTCATACTGTGCTGTGTGATCTCCATGCTGCATCCAGTGACTAAGCATTACCTGGTACTCATACTGTGCTGCGTGATCTCCATGCTCCATCCAGTGACTAAGCATTACCTTGTACTCATACTGTGCTGTGTCATCTCCATGCTCCCATCCAGTGACTAAGCATTACCTTGTACTCATACTGTGCTGTGTGATCTCCATGCTCCATCCAGTGACTAAGCATTACCTTGTACTCATACTGTGCTGTGTGATCTCCATGCTACCATCCAGTGACTAAGCATTACCTTGTACTCATACTGTGCTGTGTAATCTCCATGCTCCATCCAGTGACTAAGCATTACCTTGTACTCATACTGTGCTGTGTGATCTCCATGCTCCCCTCCAGTGACTAAGCATTACCTTGTACTCATACTGTGCTGTGTGATCTCCATGCATGATGCTCCCATCCAGTGACTGAGCATTACCTTGTACTCATACTGTGCTGTGTGATCTCCATGCTCCCCTCCAGTGACTAAGCATTACCTGGTACTCATACTGTGCTGTGTCATCTCCATGCTCCCATCTAGTGACTAAGCACTACCTTGTACTCATACCCGTGCTGTGTGATCTCCATGCTCCCATCCAGTGACTGACTAAGCATTACCTTGTACTCATACTGTGCTGTGTGATCTCCATGCTCCCCTCCAGTGACTAAGCATTACCTTGTACTCATACTGTGCTGTGTGATCTCCATGCTCCCATCCAGTGACTAAGCATTACCTTGTACTCATACTGTGCTGCGTGATCACCATGCTCCCCTCCAGTGACTAAGCATTACCTTGTACTCATACTGTGCTGCGTGATCTCCATGCTCCCATCCAGTGACTAAGCATTACCTTGTACTCATACTGTGCTGCGTGATCTCCATGCTCCCCTCCAGTGACTAAGCATTACCTTGTACTCATACTGTGCTGTGTGATCTCCATGCTCCCATCCAGTGACTAAGCATTACCTTGTACTCATACTGTGCTGTGTGATCTCCATGCTCCATCCAGTGACTAAGCATTACCTTGTACTCATACTGTGCTGCGTGATCTCCATGCTCCCCTCCAGTGACTAAGCATTACCTTGTACTCATACTGTGCTGTGTGATCTCCATGCTCCCATCCAGTGACTAAGCATTACCTTGTACTCATACTGTGCTGCGTGATCTCCATGCTCCCCTCCAGTGACTAAGCATTACCTTGTACTCATACTGTGCTGTGTGATCTCCATGCTCCCATCCAGTGACTAAGCATTACCTTGTACTCATACTGTGCTGTGTGATCTTCATGCTCCATCCAGTGACTAAGCATTACCTTGTACTCATACTGTGCTGTGTGATCTCCATGCTCCATTCAGTGACTAAGCATTACCTTGTACTCATACTGTGCTGCGTGATCTCCATGCTCCATCCAGTGACTAAGCATTACCTTGTACTCATACTGTGCTGTGTGATCTCCATGCTGCATCCAGTGACTAAGCATTACCTGGTACTCATACTGTGCTGCGTGATCTCCATGCTCCATCCAGTGACTAAGCATTACCTTGTACTCATACTGTGCTGTGTGATCTCCATGCTCCATCCAGTGACTAAGCATTACCTTGTACTCATACTGTGCTGTGTGATCTCCATGCTCCCCTCCAGTGACTAAGCATTACCTTGTACTCATACTGTGCTGCATGATCTCCATGCTCCCCTCCAGTGACTGACTAAGCATTACCTTGTACTCATACTGTGCTGTGTGATCTCCATGCTCCATCCAGTGACTAAGCATTACCTTGTACTCATACTGTGCTGTGTGATCTCCATGCTCCCCTCCAGTGACTAAGCATTACCTTGTACTCATACTGTGCTGTGTAATCTCCATGCTCCCCTCCAGTGACTAAGCATTACCTTGTACTCATACTGTGCTGTGTGATCTCCATGCTCCATCCAGTGACTAAGCATTACCTTGTACTCATACTGTGCTGTGTGATCTCCATTCTCCCATCCAGTGACTGACTAAGCATTACCTTGTACTCATACTGTGCGGTGTGATCTCCATGCTCCCCTCCAGTGACTAAGCATTACCTTGTACTCATACTGTGCTGTGTGATCTCCATGCTGCATCCAGTGACTAAGCATTACCTGGTACTCATACTGTGCTGCGTGATCTCCATGCTCCATCCAGTGACTAAGCATTACCTTGTACTCATACTGTGCTGTGTGATCTCCATGCTGCATCCAGTGACTAAGCATTACCTGGTACTCATACTGTGCTGCGTGATCTCCATGCTCCATCCAGTGACTAAGCATTACCTTGTACTCATACTGTGCTGTGTGATCTCCATGCTGCATCCAGTGACTAAGCATTACCTTGTACTCATACTGTGCTGCGTGATCTCCATGCTCCATCCAGTGACTAAGCATTACCTTGTACTCATACTGTGCTGTGTGATCTCCATGCTCCCCTCCAGTGACTAAGCATTACCTTGTACTCATACTGTGCTGTGTGATCTCCATGCTCCATCCAGTGACTAAGCATTACCTTGTACTCATACTGTGCTGTGTCATCTCCATGCTCCCATCTAGTGACTAAGCACTACCTTGTACTCATACCCGTGCTGTGTGATCTCCATGCTCCCATCCAGTGACTGACTAAGCATTACCTTGTACTCATACTGTGCTGTGTGATCTCCATGCTCCCCTCCAGTGACTAAGCATTACCTTGTACTCATACTGTGCTGTGTGATCTCCATGCTCCCATCCAGTGACTAAGCATTACCTTGTACTCATACTGTGCTGCGTGATCACCATGCTCCCCTCCAGTGACTAAGCATTACCTTGTACTCATACTGTGCTGTGTGATCTTCATGCTCCATCCAGTGACTAAGCATTACCTTGTACTCATACTGTGCTGTGTGATCTCCATGCTCCATTCAGTGACTAAGCATTACCTTGTACTCATACTGTGCTGCGTGATCTCCATGCTCCATCCAGTGACTAAGCATTACCTTGTACTCATACTGTGCTGTGTGATCTCCATGCTGCATCCAGTGACTAAGCATTACCTGGTACTCATACTGTGCTGCGTGATCTCCATGCTCCATCCAGTGACTAAGCATTACCTTGTACTCATACTGTGCTGTGTGATCTCCATGCTCCATCCAGTGACTAAGCATTACCTTGTACTCATACTGTGCTGTGTGATCTCCATGCTCCCCTCCAGTGACTAAGCATTACCTTGTACTCATACTGTGCTGCATGATCTCCATGCTCCCCTCCAGTGACTGACTAAGCATTACCTTGTACTCATACTGTGCTGTGTGATCTCCATGCTCCATCCAGTGACTAAGCATTACCTTGTACTCATACTGTGCTGTGTGATCTCCATTCTCCCATCCAGTGACTGACTAAGCATTACCTTGTACTCATACTGTGCGGTGTGATCTCCATGCTCCCCTCCAGTGACTAAGCATTACCTTGTACTCATACTGTGCTGTGTGATCTCCATGCTCCATCCAGTGACTAAGCATTACCTTGTACTCATACTGTGCTGTGTGATCCCCATGCTCCCATCCAGTGACTAAGCATTACCTTGTACTCATACTGTGCTGTGTGATCTCCATGCTCCCCTCCAGTGACTAAGCATTACCTTGTACTCATACTATGCTGTGTGATCTCCATGCTCCATCCAGTGACTAAGCATTACCTTGTACTCATACTATGCTGTGTGATCTCCATGCTCCCATCCAGTGACTAAGCATTACCTTGTACTCATACTGTGCTGTGTGATCTCCATGCTCCATCCAGTGACTAAGCATTACCTTGTACTCATACTGTGCTGCGTGATCTCCATGCTGCATCCAGTGACTGACTAAGCATTACCTTGTACTCATACTGTGCTGTGTGATCTCCATGCTGCATCCAGTGACTGACTAAGCATTACCTTGTACTCATACTGTGCTGTGTGATCTGGTCTTTCTTGTATTCCTGTATTGTCATTTTGCTGTATGTCACCCCTAAATATTGTCTGTAACCTAAACTATTGTCCAGTGCTGCGTAATATGTTGATTTTATTTATTTATTGTATGTATAAAGTGCCAACAAATAATCCTCCACCTGGTCACTCTCCATCAGAGCTGGGCAGAGGCTTGGGCTAGGGAGGAAAAGGGGGCATGTCTAACTACTACAGTGGGAGGAAGGAGGGGGACACATCTAACTACTACCTGGGGGAGCACATCTGGCTACTATACAGGGGAGGGGCACATCTAACTACAGTACAGGGGAGGGGCACATCTGGCTACTATACAGGGGGGCACATCTAACTACAGTACAGGGGAGGGGCACATCTGGCTACTACTGTATACTAGGCAGGGGATGTTAATAGGGGGGCACATCTGGCTACTGACCAAGACCAGGTTAACTCTATTTCATAAGGCTCCATTTTTCTGAAAGTGCCTCCATCTCAGCAATGTGGAAGAGGTTGGCTGGCTTACCCAACATATGAAGTGCAGCAATCACCCCACATATGAAGTGCAACAATCACCCCCATATGAAATGCAGCAATCACCCCCATCCCCCCCCCCTCCCTATGAAGTGTAGCAATCCCACTCCTCCCCTTCATATGCAGCAATTACGCTCCAAATACATTGCCATGCAGTATATCAGCACCCTCCCTCCACCAGCCCAAAGTGCAGCTATTTCCCCTGCAATAATTGGTGTCAGAGGGTTTCAGAATGTGCCCTCTACCCCAGTGCTCAGTGTGCTGACTTCCCCTGTGTGTGCCCCTGGTGCACCACATGTTCATCTATCATTGGTGTCAGTGGGCTTTGAATGGGCACCATCCCTACCCAACTACCACCTGGTTATTGGTGATCAGTGATCTTCAGGCTGCCCACCGACGCAGCACATGCCCGGCTATTAACAAACACAACACAGAACAATTATATCGCGATGTTCTCCTGGGGACTCAAAGCGCCAGAGCAGCAGCCACTAGGACGCGCTCTATAGGCAGTACCAGTGTTAGGGAGACTTGCCCAAGGTCTCCTACTGAATAGGTGCAGGCTTACTGAACAGGCAGAGCTGAGATTCTATTCCCCCTCCCCCCCACACACACACACCTGCCCTCTGGAATCAGTCACTGGTGCTCAGTGGGGGGAAGCATACTCACCATCCTCCCCTGCCTCTGTCTTCTATTCTGCTCCATCTGTCTCCTTCTCTCCTCTGCAGTGCCTATCTGCTGCCTTGTCCATCTTCTGTCTTGTATTCTCCACCATGACCACCCAACTCTTTACTCTGCCACACTTGCCGTTCACTCTGTTCAAAAAATGATGGGAACTCAAGCTGCCCAATAGGAGAACTTGGTGATGCATCACAAATTACTGTTGATCAATCTGCCAGTCGCAACAGAGGAGAAGTGGGACTTTTTTGTCTCGCAGAAGTGGCAAAACAATGCCATGGAAGCCCTGAAGGAGTCTTATGGAACCCTAGGCTGAGAATGACTGGTCTACTCTATTTTTCCATTATTGCCACTTCACTACCTTTCTTTTTATTAGGTTACACCCAAAAAAAACTTGGAAGAAAATACATTGGCAGTCAATGAAGACAAAGCTTGTTCTGGAAACCTGGTACTTGAGGTCAGTATAGATGAGATTGGCTTATTTACATTCAAAATCCTTGCACAATCTGGGTCCTGGATACCCAAAGGACTTGTTGCAACTGCATCAAACCCCCCACAATTTTAGATCCAAAAGGATCTAATAACTTGGTCACCCCCAGAGTCCACCTCAGAGCCTTTGGAGACAAAGCCTGCTGTCATGCTGCCCCTACACTTTGGAACTCCCTGCCACACCCAATCAAGACAGCTCCATCCCTGGAAGCATTTAAATCTAAACTAAAAAGCACCCTGTTTAATCTGGCATTTTTGAGCAGCTGACTATTTCCTCTGTAACAGGGATGCTCATTTGGATTTTGCAGGATTGAAATTTCGGAAAACGGAGAACTGAGCTCAGAAATTGTTTTTCTTTGGGAAATACCGCATTACCACAACTCTGTATTTTTAGCCCAATTAAAGAACTCGTAAGTGTTGGACCAACCCGACAATGCAAAGTCAACTCAGAAGTATTTGACCAATCAGAGAATGCGAAGTCCCCCCCCCCCCCCCCCCCCCCTCCAAAAAGAAACAAAAAAAAACACTACTCGGAAATTGGAAAACCGAAATCAAAAGTCTGCTAAATCGGTAATCAGCATTGGCAGACATTAGAATTTCTATGGAGTCGGTACCGGGCATTCGGGCATTCCCCACCATCCCTACTCTGTAACAGTCCAGCTTGCAACCCTGTGTATCTCTGCGCTTTGAGTCCTATGGGAGAAAAATGCTTCACAAATGATATTATTATTATTTTTATTATTATTATAATTATTATTACAGTCTATGTTTATCCATTGTTTATTGCCACTAAAATGTATACTTCTTTTTTGTTTTTAGCTTAGATTCTTGGAGACCTTGGAAAATCTACAAGCTCTCGATGAACTACAAAAGATAACGTCAGACAAAGAAGCTTGTCCTGGACACTAGGTACCCGGCCCGGATTTACCTCACAGCAGCCTATAGGCACAGATGTCCTGGCACCCTACACTCCGCCCTCCATGCATGCAGGCCCGGATTTACATCACAGGAGCCTATAGGCACAGATGTCCTGGCACCCCAGACTCCGCCCTCCATGCATGCAGGCCTGGATTTACATCACAGGAGCCTATAGGCACAGATGTCCTGGCACCCTAGACTCCACCCTCCATGCATGCAGGCCTGGATTTACCTCACAGCAGCCTATAGGCACAGATGTCCTGGCACCCTACACTCCGCCCTCCATGAGCCTACAAACCCCCCACCACACTGCACCGCAAGTGTGCTGGCTGTCCCAGCTGTCACTTCTCCCTTACTTCCCTTGCCCCTCATAGGTAGCTACAGGTGCCCCTTAGTATTAGGCAGCCAGAAGTACCCTGAGTATTTAGTATCTTGAGGTGCCTCTGACTGAAGAGAGATCTGGTCAGTGGAATGCCTAGAGCTGGGTGAGTAACCTCTCATTTACACTCTCACCAGGACTCTGCATAGGGAACGGGGGAGGCACTGGGGGAGGGGAGTGAGCCAGCTTTCCATCATTAGGCACGTGCCTACAATGCCTGATGGTAAATACAGGCCTGCCAGTACAGTTGAGGTCAGGGCCGGTTCTCTCATGAAGCAAGGTGAAACATTTGCATCAGGAGCAGAGATTACAGGGGCGGCATGTTTGTACTGTGTTTACACTAACAGCATGCAGTCAGAGTAGGAGGAGAAGCAAGAGGAGAGCGAGGTGAAGAGGTCATCATTGGGGAAAAGCAGCTTGTTATGCTGTGTGAGGAGTCTGACAGTGAGGGGGGAAGGGGAGGGAGGAGGCAGCATTGGGGAAAGCAGCTTGTTGTGCTGTGTGAGGAGTCTGACAGTGAGTGAGGAGGGGGGAGGCAGGAGAGCAGCATTGGGGAAAAGCTTCTTGTTGTGCTGTGTGAGGAGTCTGACAGTGAGTGAGGAGGGGGAGGCAGGAGAGCATCATTGGGGAAAAGCAGCTTGTTGTGCTGTGTGAGGAGTCTGACAGTGAGTGAGGAGGGGGGAGGCAGGAGAGCAGCGTTGGGGAAAAGCAGCTTGTTGTGCTGTGTGAGGAGACTGACAGTGAGTGAGGATCGGGGAGGCAGGAGAGCATCATTGAGGAAAAGCAGCTTGTTGTGCTGTGTGAGGAGTCTGACAGCGAGTGAGGAGGGGGGAGGCAGGAGAGCATCATTGGGGAAAAGCAGCTTGTTGTGCTGTGTGAGGAGTCTGACAGTGAGTGAGGAGGGGGGAGGCAGGAGAGCAGCATTGGGGAAAAGCAGCTTGTTATGCTGTGTGAGGAGTCTGACAGTGAGTGAGGAGGGGGGAGGCAGGACAGCATCATTGGGGAAAAGCAGCTTGTTGTGCTGTGTGAAAAGTCTGACAGTGAGGGGGGAGGCAGGACAGCATCATTGGGGAAAAGCAGCTTGTTGTGCTGTATGAAGAGTCTGACAGTAAGTGAGGAGGGGGGTGCAGGAGAGAAGAATTAGGGAAAAGCAGCTTGTTGTGCTGTGTGAGGAGTCTGACAGTGAGTGAGGAGGGGGGAGGCAGGAGAGTATCATTTGGAAAAGCAGCTTGTTGTGCTGTGTGAGGAGTCTGACAGTGAGTGAGGAGGGGGAAGTCGGGAGAGCAGTATTGGGGAAAAACAGCTTGTTGTGCTATGTGAGGAGTCTGACAGTGAGGGGGGAGGGGGAGGGAGGAGACAACATTGGGGAAAGCAGCTTGTTGTGCTGTGTGAGGAGTCTGACACTGAGTGAGGAGGAGGGAGGCAGGAGAGCATCATTGGGGAAAAGCAGCTTGTTGTGCTGTGTGAGGAGTCTGACAGTGAGTGAGGAGGGGGGAGGCAGGAGAGCAGCATTGGGGAAAGCAGCTTGTTGTGCTGTGTGAGGAGTCTGACAGTGAGTGAGGAGGGGGGAGGCAGGAGAGCAGCATTGGGAAAAGCAGCTTGTTGTGCTGCGTGAGGAGTCTGACAGTGAGGGGGGAGGGGGAGGGAGGAGTCAGCATTGGGGAAAGCAGCTTGTTGTGCTGCGTGAGGAGTCTGACAGTGAGGGGGGAGGGGGAGGGAGGAGTCAGCATTGGGGAAAGCAGCTTGTTGTGCTGTGTGAGGAGTCTGGCAGTGAGTGAGGAGAGGGGAGGCAGGAGAGCAGCAGTGTTTCATTTGACAGCAGAAGGGAGGAGGTGACACTGCTGTCCTGACTGAGGAGGAATGGAGGAAAGATGACTGGATGAGTGTGAGCAGTGTGTTTGTCACAGACTTGCAGCCAGCCAGTGTGTTATCGTGTTGAGCTGCAGCATGTCATGTCTCATGTTGTTACATATGTTTTCTTGCTGACTGATGCAGAGTAAATTGCTGGGTGCTGTGCGATCATTCCAAATCAGGGGGGGGGGGGGGGGGGGGGGGCACATTCTCACAAGTTTGCCTCAGGCAGCAGAAAGTCTAGAAAGGTCCCTGGGTGAGGTTACTTCCTGTGTAGAGAAGGGTGTGGTCTTCCACCAGGTCACCCTTCATTCCTGCAAACACTCCTTAACTAAAGAAGAGATCCCATGAATTGCTTTGCAGTCCATAAGAACTCCATGGATGTTGTCTTTGCATGCCTAACACATAGCTAGTCCCTGATGCATGAACAAGTCACACACTTATATTGTGCATTGACTACTGACAAAAATGCCTCTAGAACGTACTATGGGTTTGGTGAAAGTCATTTACATCACCCAGAACTGATCCGTCATGTCAATAGCACAAAGTCATAGAGCGATTTCTATATAGAGACACAGCATCTGTATCAGTCACTTTCACTTGTAGCTGTGCCTGATGCATGTTTCACGGCCAAGCAGAGCTTCCTCAGAGGTTCTGTCAGAGATGCTGATGTTGCTGATGCTTCTAGAAGCCATGTTGACCAGGCCTATTCTTGCCATAGCCTATAGGCTCTCCTATTCTTATGACTGCACCACTACAACTCATACATGACTGTTGATGGTGTATAAACCCTATGCCCAGTGACAATGTACACAAGCATGATGAGTATGACCATTGGTTGTATACTAGTAGTGATGGATGAACATGTGCGCTGGCGGCCAGTTCATGGTGAACAATGATTGTTCAGCGTTCCCATTTACTGCAAATGTTCGTGTCCAAAGTTTGCGTTGGTGTTTAACACTGATATCAATGGCTGCTGACTTCAGCAGTTATTAATAGCCCGTGTACATGCTGGAATCGCCACATTTGCTATGTCTGTTAAAGAAAAACCATAACCAAGGATTGAGCTTCATCCCAATCAGTAGCTGATACCCCCTTTCCCATGAGAAACCTTTTCCTTTTCTCAAACGGATCATCAGGGGGTGCTGTATGGCTGATATTGTGGTGAAACCCTCCCACAGTGCGATGTCAGGGCCATGGTGCTGACATCACACTGTGGGAGCCTTGTTGCATTGTGGGAAATAACAGCTGTTTATGGCTGTTTCCAACTGCCCAAAAAAGCAAGCAGTATCTCCTTCCACTGACATCACCTGCCAGCAGTAAAAATGTCACCATGAGGAAAATGTCAGAATGTAAATCGGGGAGAGGAGAGATTTTACAATGGGCAAAAACTGACTAAATCATTTATACATAATTATTGTAAAAATTAAGCACTTTATTTCATTACTTTATTTTCACTGGAGTTCCTCTTTAAAGAGAATCTGTAACGACAAAACGTCCCCTGGGGGGTACTCACCTCGGATGGGGGAAGCCTCAGGATCCTAATGAGGCTTCCCACGCCGTCCTCCATCCCTCAGGGGTCTCGCTGTAGCCCTCCGTACAGCGGTGGCGTAATATTTACCTTCCTGGCTCCTGCGCAGGCGCTCTGGCGGCTGTCGGCTCCGAAGGAGGCGGAAATACCCGATCGCCGTCGGGTCCGCTAGAGCGGACCCGACTGAGATCGGGTATTTCCGCCTCCTTCGGAGCAAAAGCAGCCACAGCGCCCCCGCTGAATTGAATTGAACAGTCGGGCCTGTCGCCGGCTGTACGGAGGGCTGCAGCGAGACCCCCGTGGGACAGAGGACGGCGTGGGAAGCCTCATTAGGATCCGGAGGCTTCCCCCACCCGAGGTGAGTACCCCCCAGGGGACGTTTTTGATGTTACAGAGTCTCTTTAAGGAGAACAGTGGGAACAATGGGGGAAAAAAACCTTGTCGTTTTTGAGAAAATAGATTTTAATGTTACTACAGGAATTTCATGCCAGTGTTTCCGGTGGTCAGTACACAATAGGCTTGATTCACAAAGCCGTGCTAATGCACGCAATGTGACGTGTGCGAAGCTTAGATTAACGTGCGTGCGCTAACGAAGGTTGTCGCTCGGTAATGTGCACACTTTGCGCGTCACATTGCGTGCTAAATGCATTGCACAGTCTTGCCATGCATTAGCACGACTTTGAGAATCAAGCCCAATGTGTAACAACCACCCGGAAACCCGATGGAACTGGCAATGTCTTGGCCCACCGCAATATCTGTACAGCCGCAATATTGCTTTATAAGGATCCCTGGAAAATGTAGCTGTGATTTGCCCATTAAAAACATAAATAAATAAGAATATGTGGGATCCTCTACTGAGCCTCTTTAACCCTTTCCCTGCCAGTCGATTTGTCCTAAACACCAACATCTAAAACCAAGCAGTTTTTAGACATTTTGCACTCATTAGGTTTACTTAGGACTTTTGACAAAGAAAATCTACATGAAATAGGACTTATTATACATAGTTTTTCTTTTCCCATAATTAATTGGTCTTGAACACTGAAACAAAATTTTTGCACTTTTTCTGGAGATGTAACAAACTTTTTGAGTGAAAAAATAAAGTGAAATACAAAATAAAAAATGTTTCTCTTGTGCTTTTTTTTTTTTCAAAGAAGAATTACATTTACTGACAAAAATGTTTCTATAAGCCCATATTCTGCTGAATCCAACGATATAAGATATGTATAGGTAGCCAGTTATAGGTGCAGCCGGTACAGGTAGCCAGGTATAGGTGCAGCCAGTACAGGTAGCCAGTTATAGGTGCAGCCAGTACAGGTAGCCAGATATAGGTGCAGCCAGTATAGGTAGCTTTTTATAGGTGCAGCCAGTACAGGTAGCCAGATATAGGTGCAGCCAGTATAGGTAGCCAGTTATAGGTGCAGGCAGTATTGGTAGCCAGTTATAGGTGCAGCCAGTATAGGTAGCCAGTTATAGGTGCAGCCAGTATAGGTAGCCAGTTATAGGTGCAGCGAGTATAGGTAGCCAGTTATAGGTGCAGCCAGTATAGGTAGCCAGTTATAGGTGCAGCCAGTACAGGTAGCCAGTTATAGGTGCAGCCAGTATAGGTAGCCAGTTATAGGTGCAGCCAGTATAGGTAGCCAGTTATAGGTGCAGCCAGTATAGGTAGCCAGTTATAGGTGCAGCCACTATAGGTAGCCAGTTATAGGTGCAGCCAGTACAGGTAGCCAGATATAGGTGCAGCCAGTACAGGTAGCCAGATATAGGTGCAGCCAGTATAGGTAGCCAGTTATAGGTGCAGGCAGTATAGGTAGCCAGTTATAGGTGCAGCCAGTACAGGTAGCCAGTTATAGGTGCAGCCAGTATAGGTAGCCAGTTATAGGTGCAGCCAGTATAGGTAGCCAGTTATAGGTGCAGCCACTATAGGTAGCCAGTTATAGGTGCAGCCAGTACAGGTAGCCAGTTATAGGTGCAGCCAGTACAGGTAGCCAGTTATAGGTGCAGCCAGTATAGGTAGCCAGTTATAGGTGCAGCCAGTATAGGTAGCCAGTTATAGGTGCAGCCAGTATAGGTAGCCAGTTATAGGTAGCCAGTTATAGGTGCAGCCAGTATAGGTAGCCAATTATAGGTGCAGCCAGTATAGGTAGCCAGTTATAGGTGCAGCCACTATAGGTAGCCAGTTATAGGTGCAGCCAGTATAGGTAGCCAGGTATAGGTGCATCCAGTATAGGTAGCCAGTTATAGGTGCAGCCAGTACAGGTAGCCAGGTATAGGTGCAGCCAGTACAGGTAGCCAGTTATAGGTGCAGCCAGTATAGGTAGCCAGTTATAGGTGCAGGCAGTATAGGTAGCCAGGTATAGGTGCAGCCAGTACAGGTAGCCAGTTATAGGTGCAGCCAGTACAGGTAGCCAGTTATAGGTGCAGCCAGTACAGGTAGCCAGTTATAGGTGCAGCCAGTACAGGTAGCCAGTTATAGGTGCAGCCAGTACAGGTAGCCAGTTATAGATGCAGCCAGTATAGGTAGCCAGTTATAGGTGCAGCCAGTATAGGTAGCCAGTTATAGGTGCAGCCAGTATAGGTAGCCAGTTATAGGTGCAGCCAGTATAGGTAGCCAGCTATAGGTGCAGCCAGTATAGGTAGCCAGTTATAGGTGCAGCCACTATATGTAGCCAGCTATAGGTGCAGCCAGTACAAGTAGCCAGTTATAGGTGCAGCCAGTACAGGTAGCCAGTTATAGGTGCAGCCAGTATAGGTAGCCAGGTATAGGTGCAGCCAGTATAGATAGCCAGGTATAGGTGCAGCAAGTATAGGTAGCCAGGTATAGGTGCAGCCAGTACAGGTAGCCAGGTATAGGTGCAGCCAGTACAGGTAGCCAGGTATAGGTGCAGCCAGTATAGATAGCCAGGTATAGGTGCAGCCAGTACAGGTAGCCAGTTATAGGTGCAGCCAGTACAGGTAGCCAGGTATAGGTGCAGCCAGTACAGGTAGCCAGGTATAGGTGCAGCCAGTATAGGTAGCCAGGTATAGGTGCAGCCAGTATAGGTAGCCAGGTATAGGTGCAGCCAGTATAGGTAGCCAGGTATAGGTGCAGCCAGTACAGGTAGCCAGTTGCAGGTGCAGCCAGTATAGGTAGCCAGGTATAGGTGCAGCCAGTATAGATAGCCAGGTATAGGTGCAGCCAGTACAGGTAGCCAGGTATAGGTGCAGCCAGTATAGGTAGCCAGGTATAGGTGCAGCCAGTACAGGTGGCCAGGTATAGGTGCAGCCAGTATAGGGAGCCAGGTATAGGTGCAGCCAGTACAGGTAGCCAGTTATAGGTGCAGCCAGTATAGATAGCCAGGTATAGGTGCAGCCAGTATAGGTAGCCAGGTATAGGTGCAGCCAGTATAGGTAGCCAGCTATAGGTGCAGCCAGTATAGGTAGCCAGGTATAGGTGCAGCCAGTACAGGTAGCCAGTTATAGGTGCAGCCAGTATAGGTAGCCAGGTATAGGTGCAGCCAGTACAGGTAGCCAGGTATAGGTGCAGCCAGTATAGATAGCCAGTTATAGGTGCAGCCAGTACAGGTAGCCAGTTATAGGTGCAGCCAGTACAGGTAGCCAGTTATAGGTGCAGCCAGTATAGGTAGCCAGTTATAGGTGCAGCCAGTACAGGTAGCCAGTTATAGGTGCAGCCAGTACAGGTAGCCAGGTATAGGTGCAGCCAGTACAGGTAGCCAGGTATAGGTGCAGCCAGTATAGGTAGCCAGGTATAGGTGCAGCCAGTATAGGTAGCCAGGTATAGGTGCAGCCAGTATAGGTAGCCAGGTATAGGTGCAGCCAGTACAGGTAGCCAGTTGCAGGTGCAGCCAGTATAGGTAGCCAGGTATAGGTGCAGCCAGTATAGATAGCCAGGTATAGGTGCAGCCAGTACAGGTAGCCAGGTATAGGTGCAGCCAGTATAGGTAGCCAGGTATAGGTGCAGCCAGTACAGGTGGCCAGGTATAGGTGCAGCCAGTATAGGGAGCCAGGTATAGGTGCAGCCAGTACAGGTAGCCAGTTATAGGTGCAGCCAGTATAGATAGCCAGGTATAGGTGCAGCCAGTATAGGTAGCCAGGTATAGGTGCAGCCAGTATAGGTAGCCAGCTATAGGTGCAGCCAGTATAGGTAGCCAGGTATAGGTGCAGCCAGTACAGGTAGCCAGTTATAGGTGCAGCCAGTATAGGTAGCCAGGTATAGGTGCAGCCAGTACAGGTAGCCAGGTATAGGTGCAGCCAGTATAGATAGCCAGTTATAGGTGCAGCCAGTACAGGTAGCCAGTTATAGGTGCAGCCAGTACAGGTAGCCAGTTATAGGTGCAGCCAGTATAGGTAGCCAGTTATAGGTGCAGCCAGTACAGGTAGCCAGGTATAGGTGCAGCCAGTATAGGTAGCCAGGTATAGGTGCAGCCAGTATAGTTAGTTAGATATAGATGAGCAATCAAGATGTCTATTAATATCTTCAGATAAGAGATTTCTTCTCCAAGGTTACATTCATCCCTACATTCCTCCCCTGGGACATGATTGCTTCCCTCAACCCTGCCCACCCTCCTAAAGTGACAGTGTCTTACATTAACCACACCCTTCCTGCTCCAACCCCACAGGACACATACTGGCAACTTATCTCATGGGACAAGGCATTCCAGACGCAGGAGAGAGGAACAAGGCCTCAAGAGAAATTAAGAAGGTCTCTCACAGCACCACTCATCGGGAGAATTATATCAAAATGGTTTACCTAGCACCAGTAAAAATCTGGAGGTTCCAGTCCACATGCTCATCTCTCTGCTGGAGGAATTGTGGTGACTCGGATACCCTCCCCCCACATATATTCTGGTTCTGCTCCAAGATGAGGCCCCTATGGAAAAACATGAAAACATGGGGGTGTTGTACTTTTTTTATTGCATGATTGAATAATATGCATATTTGCCAGGGATCCTTTTACTGTAGTGTTACCTCTTTACAGTGATCCCGGGGAAGAGGATTGCACCTTGCCCTGGGGTGGCAGGAGATGTAATGCTTTTGCCAGAGATATATGTACAGCTGCAATACCAATCTGTAATGCCTCCATTGTATAGGCTCATACACCTATCATGGCATAGAATGAGATTTGTGTCACCTGTACTATATGGTGTAATAGCTCTAGTAACCACTAGATGCCCCCATTGTTCAGGAGCTCATACACCTCCTATGGCATAGTACAAGATCTGTGTCACCTGTACTATATGGTGTAATAGCTCTAGTAACCACTAGATGCCCCCATTGTACAGGAGCTCATACACCTCTTATGGCATAGTACGAGATCTGTGTCTCCTGTACTATATGGTGTAATAGCTCTAGTAACCACTAGATGCCCCCATTGTACAGGAGCTCATACACCTCCTATGGCATAGTACGAGATCTGTGTCTCCTGTACTATATGGTGTAATAGCTCTAGTAACCACTAGATGCCCCCATTGTACAGGAGCTCATACACCTGTTATGGCATAGTACAAGATCTGTGTCACCTGTACTATATGGTGTAATAGCTGTAGTAACCACTAGATGCCCTCATTGTACAGGAGCTCATACACCTCCTATGGCATAGAATGAGATTTGTGTCACCTGTACTATATGGTGTAATAGCTCTAGTAACCACTAGATGCCCCCATTGTTCAGGAGCTCATACACCTCCTATGGCATAGTACAAGATCTGTGTCACCTGTACTATATGGTGTAATAGCTCTAGTAACCACTAGATGCCCCCATTGTACAGGAGCTCATACACCTCCTATGGCATAGTACAAGATTTGTGTCACCTGTACTATATGGTGTAATAGCTCTAGTGACCACTAGATGCCCCCATTGTACAGGAGCTCATACACCTATCATGGCATAGTACAAGATCTGTGTCACCTGTACTATATGGTGTAATAGCTCTAGTAACCACTAGATGCCCCCATTGTACAGGAGCTCATACACCTCCTATGGCATAGTACGAAATCTGTGTCACCTGTACTACATGGTGTAATAGCTCTAGTAACCACTAGATGCCCTCATTGTACAGAAGCTCATACACCTCCTATGGCATAGTACGAGATCTGTGTCACCTGTACTATATGGTGTAATAGCTCTAGTAACCACTAGATGCCCCCATTGTACAGGAGCTCATACACCTCCTATGGCATAGTATGATATCTGTGTCACCTGTACTATATGGTGTAATAGCTCTAGTAACCACTAGATGCCCCCATTGTACAGGAGCTCATACACCTCTTATGGCATAGTACAAGATCTGTGTCACCTGTACCATATGGTGTAATAGCTCTAGTAACCACTAGATGCCCCCATTGTACAGGAGCTCATACACCTCCTATGGCATAGTACAAGATCTGTGTCACCTGTACCATATGGTGTAATAGCTCTAGTAACCACTAGATGCCCCCATTGTACAGGAGCTCATACACCTCCTATGGCATAGTACAAGATCTGTGTCACCTGTACTATATGGTGTAATAGCTCTAGTAACCACTAGATGCCCCATTGTACAGGAGCTCATACACCTCCTATGGCATAGTACAAGATCTGTGTCACCTGTACTATATGGTGTAATAGCTCTAGTAACCACTAGATGCCCCCATTGTACAGGAGCTCATACACCTCTTATGGCATAGTACAAGATCTGTGTCACCTGTACTATATGGTGTAATAGCTCTAGTAACCACTAGATGCCCCCATTGTACAGGAGCTCATACACCTCTTATGGCATAGTACAAGATCTGTGTCACCTGTACTATATGGTGTAATAGCTCTAGTAACCACTAGATGCCCCCATTGTACAGAAGCTCATACACCTCCTATGGCATAGTACGAGATCTGTGTCACCTGTACTATATGGTGTAATAGCTCTAGTAACCACTAGATGCCCTCATTGTACAGGAGCTCATACACCTCTTATGGCATAGTACAAGATCTGTGTCACCTGTACTATATGGTGTAATAGCTCTAGTAACCACTAGATGCCCCCATTGTACAGCAGCTCATACACCTCCTATGGCATAGTACAAGATCTGTGTCACCTGTACTATATGGTGTAATAGCTCTAGTAACCACTAGATGCCCCCATTGTACAGGAGCTCATACACCTCTTATGGCATAGTACAAGATCTGTGTCACCTGTACTATATGGTGTAATAGCTCTAGTAACCACTAGATGCCCCCATTGTACAGGAGCTCATACACCTCCTATGGCATAGTACAAGATCTGTGTCACCTGTACTATATGGTGTAATAGCTCTAGTAACCACTAGATGCCCCCATTGTACAGGAGCTCATACACCTCCTATGGCATAGTACGAGATCTGTGTCACCTGTACTATATGGTGTAATAGCTCTAGTAACCACTAGATGCCCCATTGTACAGGCGCTCATACACCTCCTATGGCATAGTACAAGATCTTTGTCACCTGTACTATATGGTGTAATAGCTCTAGTAACCACTAGATGCCCCATTGTACAGGCGCTCATACACCTCCTATGGCATAGTACAAGATCTGTGTCACCTGTACTATATGGTGTAATAGCTCTAGTAACCACTAGATGCCCCCATTGTACTGGAGCTGATACACCTCCTATGGCATAGTACAAGATCTGTGTCACCTGTACTATATGGTGTAATAGCTTTAGTAACCACTAGATGCCCCCATTGTACAGGAGCTCATACACCTCTTATGGCATAGTACAAGATCTGTGTCACCTGTACCATATGGTGTAATAGCTTTAGTGACCACTAGATGCCCACATTGTACAGGAGCTCATACACCTCCTATGGCATAGTACGAGATCTGTGTCACCTGTACTATATGGTGTAATAGCTCTAGTAACCACTAGATGCCCCCATTGTACAGGAGCTCATACACCTTCTATGGCATAGTACAAGATCTGTGTCACCTGTACTATATGGTGTAATAGCTCTAGTAACCACTAGATGCCCCCATTGTACTGGAGCTCATACACCTCCTATGGCATAGTACAAGATCTGTGTCACCTGTACCATATGGTGTAATAGCTCTAGTAACCACTAGATGCCCCCATTGTACAGGAGCTCATACACCTCCTATGGCATAGTACGAGATCTGTGTCACCTGTACTATATGGTGTAATAGCTCTAGTAACCACTAGATGCCCCCATTGTACAGGAGCTCATACACCTCTTATGGCATAGTACGAGATCTGTGTCACCTGTACTATATGGTGTAATAGCTCTAGTAACCGCTAGATGCCCCCATTGTACCGGAGCTCATACACCTCTTATGGCATAGTACAAGATCTGTGTCACCTGTTCTATATGGTGTAATAGCTCTAGTAACCACTAGATGCCCCCATTGTACAGGAGCTCATACACATCTTATGGCATAGTACAAGATCTGTGTCACCTGTACTATATGGTGTAATAGCTCTAGTAACCACTAGATGCCCCCATTGTACAGGAGCTCATACACCTCTTATGGCATAGTACAAGATCTGTGTCACCTGTACTATATGGTGTAATAGCTCTAGTAACCACTAGATGCCCCCATTGTACAGAAGCTCATACACCTCCTATGGCATAGTACGAGATCTGTGTCACCTGTACTATATGGTGTAATAGCTCTAGTAACCACTAGATGCCCTCATTGTACAGGAGCTCATACACCTCTTATGGCATAGTACAAGATCTGTGTCACCTGTACTATATGGTGTAATAGCTCTAGTAACCACTAGATGCCCCCATTGTACAGGAGCTCATACACCTCCTATGGCATAGTACAAGATCTGTGTCACCTGTACTATATGGTGTAATAGCTCTAGTAACCACTAGATGCCCCCATTGTACAGAAGCTCATACACCTCCTATGGCATAGTACAAGATCTGTGTCACCTGTACTATATGGTGTAATAGCTCTAGTAACCACTAGATGCCCCCATTGTACAGCAGCTCATACACCTCCTATGGCATAGTACAAGATCTGTGTCACCTGTACTATATGGTGTAATAGCTCTAGTAACCACTAGATGCCCACATTGTACAGGAGCTCATACACCTCCTATGGCATAGTACAAGATCTGTGTCACCTGTACTATATGGTGTAATAGCTCTAGTAACCACTAGATGCCCCCATTGTACTGGAGCTCATACACCTCCTATGGCATAGTACAAGATCTGTGTCACCTGTACCATATGGTGTAATAGCTCTAGTAACCACTAGATGCCCCCATTGTACAGGAGCTCATACACCTCCTATGGCATAGTACGAGATCTGTGTCACCTGTACCATATGGTGTAATAGCTCTAGTAACCACTAGATGCCCCCATTGTACAGGAGCTCATACACCTCCTATGGCATAGTACAAGATCTGTGTCACCTGTACTATATGGTGTAATAGCTCTAGTAACCGCTAGATGCCCCCATTGTACAGGAGCTCATACACCTCTTATGGCATAGTACAAGATCTGTGTCACCTGTACTATATGGTGTAATAGCTCTAGTAACCACTAGATGCCCCCATTGTACAGGAGCTCATACACATCTTATGGCATAGTACAAGATCTGTGTCACCTGTACTATATGGTGTAATAGCTCTAGTAACCACTAGATGCCCTCATTGTACAGGAGCTCATACACCTCTTATGGCATAGTACAAGATCTGTGTCACCTGTACTATATGGTGTAATAGCTCTAGTAACCACTAGATGCCCCCATTTTACAGAAGCTCATACACCTCCTATGGCATAGTACGAGATCTGTGTCACCTGTACTATATGGTGTAATAGCTCTAGTAACCACTAGATGCCCCATTGTTCAGGAGCTCATACACCTCCTATGGCATAGTACAAGATCTGTGTCACCTGTACTATATGGTGTAATAGCTCTAGTAACCACTAGATGCCCCCATTGTACTGGAGCTCATACACCTCCTATGGCATAGTACAAGATCTGTGTCACCTGTACCATATGGTGTAATAGCTCTAGTAACCACTAGATGCCCCCATTGTACAGGAGCTCATACACCTCCTATGGCATAGTACGAGATCTGTGTCACCTGTACTATATGGTGTAATAGCTCTAGTAACCACTAGATGCCCCCATTGTACAGGAGCTCATACACCTCCTATGGCATAGTACAAGATCTTTGTCACCTGTACTATATGGTGTAATAGCTCTAGTAACCACTAGATGCCCCATTGTACAGGCGCTCATACACCTCCTATGGCATAGTACAAGATCTGTGTCACCTGTACCATATGGTGTAATAGCTCTAGTAACCACTAGATGCCCCCATTGTACAGGAGCTCATACACCTCCTATGGCATAGTACAAGATCTGTGTCACCTGTACTATATGGTGTAATAGCTCTAGTAACCACTAGATGCCCCATTGTACAGGAGCTCATACACCTCCTATGGCATAGTACAAGATCTGTGTCACCTGTACTATATGGTGTAATAGCTCTAGTGACCACTAGATGCCCCCATTGTACAGGAGCTCATACACCTCCTATGGCATAGTACAAGATCTGTGTCACCTGTACTATATGGTGTAATAGCTCTAGTGACCACTAGATGCCCCCATTGTACAGGAGCTCATACACCTCCTATGGCACAGTACGAGATCTGTGTCTCCTGTACTATATGGTGTAATAGCTCTAGTAACCACTAGATGCCCCCATTGTACAGGAGCTCATACACCTCTAATGGCATAGTACAAGATCTGTGTCACCTGTACTATATGGTGTAATAGCTCTAGTAACCACTAGATGCCCCCATTGTACAGGAGCTCATACACCTCCTATGGCATAGTACGAGATCTGTGTCACCTGTACTATATGGTGTAATAGCTCTAGTAACCGCTAGATGCCCCCATTGTACAGGAGCTCATACACCTCCTATGGCATAGTACAAGATCTGTGTCACCTGTACCATATGGTGTAATAGCTCTAGTAACCACTAGATGCCCCATTGTACAGGAGCTCATACACCTCTTATGGCATAGTACAAGATCTGTGTCACCTGTACTATATGGTGTAATAGCTCTAGTAACCACTATATGCCCTCATTGTACAGGAGCTCATACACCTCCTATGGCATAGTACAAGATCTGTGTCACCTGTACTACATGGTGTAATAGCTCTAGTGACCACTAGATGCCCCCATTGTACAGGAGCTCATACACCTCCTATGGCATAGTACAAGATCTGTGTCACCTGTACTATATGGTGTAGTAGCTCTAGTAACCACTAGATGCCCCCATTGTACAGGAGCTCATACACCTCCTATGGCATAGTACAAGATCTGTGTCACCTGTACTATATGGTGTAATAGCTCTAGTAACCACTAGATGCCCCCATTGTACAGGAGCTCATACACCTCCTATGGCATAGTACGAGATCTGTGTCACCTGTACTATATGGTGTAATAGCTCTAGTAACCGCTAGATGCCCCCATTGTACAGGAGCTCATACACCTCCTATGGCATAGTACAAGATCTGTGTCACCTGTACCATATGGTGTAATAGCTCTAGTAACCACTAGATGCCCCATTGTACAGGAGCTCATACACCTCTTATGGCATAGTACAAGATCTGTGTCACCTGTACTATATGGTGTAATAGCTCTAGTAACCACTATATGCCCTCATTGTACAGGAGCTCATACACCTCCTATGGCATAGTACAAGATCTGTGTCACCTGTACTACATGGTGTAATAGCTCTAGTGACCACTAGATGCCCCCATTGTACAGGCACTCATACACCTCTTTTGGCATAATGCCAATCGTTATTCCATCTGCCCATTAACCTGCCTTGTTTCCCCCCCTCTATTTCTTTATACCATTGTTCTTCTTTCTTTTGTCTTATGCACCCTTGACTTGTACAGCGCTACAGAAGACGGTGGCACTATGTAAATTAATATTAATAATGATAATAATCATTCATATTAAGCATTTCTTTGTTAACAAAAAGACACAAAATAAAATGACACTGAGGCACAGCGGTAGCTGTATAGGTGTTCACACTTTCATATATATTCATTCACTCTCTAACCTGCTCCTGTCATCTCCAGCTCAAAAACATACCTCGCATCCGACCTTTTTTCTTACTCAGAACACAGCTGCTCTCATCTGGACTATTGTAAAATGCTGCTTTGTGGACTACCTTCTAGCAGACTGGCCCCGCTCCAATCTGTACTGAACTCGGCTGCTGGTCTCATTCATCTTTCTCTCGTTCTTTATCTGCTGTTCTGTCAAGCTCTTCACTGGCTGCCAATTACACAGAGGATCCAGTTCAAACTCCTAACCCTAATCTACAAAGCTCTCCACAGTCTCTCTCCCCTGTACATCTCCTCACTAGTTTCCAGATACCCACCCAATCACAATCTCAGATCTGCACATGACCTTATTGTGTCCTCCTCTAGAATTACCTCCTCACATCCACATATACAAGATTTTTCACGTGCTTTATCCCTCCTCTGGAATGCCCTTTCACAGTACATCCATCACTCTCCAACCTTATGCAATATTTAAACGCTCACTCAAAACTCATTTTTTCTGCCAAGCATAAGCTCTAACTGAGGCAATTGCCCTCTTCAACCTCCTGTCAAGTTGTACTCTGTACTAGATAACTTAAAAACACACTGCCTTTAGGTATGAAAATTGTATATGACCTGGCCTCTTATCCCCCCATTTCCTTTAGATTGTAAGCTTGGAAGGACAGGGCTCTCCCACCCTTTTGTGGCTTGGAAATTTGTTATACATTTTATTTGTTTATACATTTGTCGCTGTGATTACCAATTCTGTAATGTCTGTTTGGCAGATACCATTGTCTGTATTATGTACCGCATGTTTGTTTCTTGCTTTGTGCAGCGCCACGGAATATGTTGGCGCTTTATAAATCAATAATAATACACACAGCTTCACTACCACTAGATGCTTGCCTTGTACAGGAGCACAGAAATCTATTGTGGTGCTACACAAGATCCATGTAGCCTGTGTGATAAGTTGCAATATCTGAAAGAAATGTCCCTCTTATACAGGGCGTACGTTAAAAAGGGGCGCTGGGAAAAAAAAGGGCGGGGGGTTTTAAACGATAAACATGGATAACGTTTAAAAAATATAATGTACTATATTTTGTTTAAAAATAATGTTTTATAAAGTTATAAATCATTAAATAATGTGCATGAAATTGGCAATTGTGAAAACGTTAATCTTCCGTTTAAAAAGTGAAACGTATAATAACGTTTAAAAAAAAATAGTAAGTAACCCTCCCTGTACCTACCCCTAACCCCTAGACCCCGTGTTGGTGCCTAAACCTAAGACCCCCCTGGTGGTGCCTAAACCTAAGACTCCCCTGATGGTGCCTAAACCTAAGACCCCCCTGTTGGTGCCTAAACCTAAGACCCCCCTGTTGGTGCCTAAACCTAAGACTCCCCTGGTGGTGCCTAAACCTAAGACCCCCTTGTTGGTGCCTAAACCTAAGACCCCCCTGGTGGTGCCTAAACCTAAGACCCCCCTGTTGGTGCCTAAACCTAAGACCCCCCTGTTGGTGCCTAAACCTAAGACCCCCCTGGTGGTGCCTAAACCTAAGACCCCCCTGTTGGTGCCTAAACCTAAGACCCCCCTGGTGGTGCCTAAACCTAAGACCCCCCTGGTGGTGCCTAACCCTAAGACCCCCCTGGTGGTGCCTAAACCTAAGACCTCCCTGTGATAAGCATTAATAACGTGTGAAAAAAATATTGTGCTGTTTTTCGTTTAAAAATAATGTTTAAAAAATTATAAATCATAAAATAATGTGTAATCATGAGAAACAGTTATAAAACAGTAAAAGTCTCCGGGCGCCGCTTATAAAACGTTATTTTTCTCCGGCGCCCTTTTTTCCTGTCGGGCGCCCATTAAACGATATTTATTATGGGAGTGAATGGCGGCGCCCGATTTGTCCACTTGCCTCAGGCGCCCGAATTTACTGTTACCTATACAGGAGCTGACACACTTCACATGGTGTCATACTGAATCTATGTAATCTGTACGGTGTAATATCTCTAATAACCACTAGATGCCGCCATTGTACATACATTGCTCATGGACAGCGTGTTATTGTACAGAAACTAAGTAACTTGTACCAAATAGTGTAGTCAGTTCCATGGCCACTAGATGTCATCTTGGTACAGGAGTTCAACTTCACATAGTGTAGTAGTATAACTAGTATTATATAGCACCATTTATTCCGCAGCGCTGAACAGAGTATATTGTCTTGTCACTTACCTGTCCCTCAGAGGGGCTCACAATCTAATCCTGCCATAGTCATATATGTCTATGTATGTATTGTGTAGTGTATGTATCGTAGTCTAGGGCCAATTTAGGGGGAAGCTATTTAACTTATCTGTATGATTTATGGGTTGTGGGAGGAAACCGGAGTGTCCGGAGGAAACCCACGCATACACAGGGAGTACATACAAACTCCTTGCAGATAGTGCCCTGGCTGGGGACCCAGCACTGCAAGGCAAGGGTGCTATCCACTATGCCACCGTGCTGCCCATGTAGTCTGTACTATATGGAGTAGTAACTCTAACCTTGTGATGTAGTGGGCACCATGGAGGTGTAGTGGTTAGCGCACCATGGAGGTGTAGTGGTTAGCGCGCCATGGAGGTGTAGTGGTTAGCGCACCATGGAGGTGTAGTGGTTAGCGCACCATGGAGGTGTAGTGGTTAGGGCACCATGGAGGTGTAGTGGTTAGCGCACCATGGAGGTGTAGTGGTTAGCACACCATGGAGGTGTAGTGGTTAGCGCACCATGGAGGTGTAGTGGTTAGCGCACCATGGAGGTGTAGTGGTTAGCGCACCATGGAGGTGTAGTGGTTAGGGCACCATGGAGGTGTAGTGGTTAGCGCACCATGGAGGTGTAGTGGTTAGCGCACCATGGAGGTGTAGTGGTTAGCGCACCATGGAGGTGTAGTGGTTAGGGCACCATGGAGGTGTAGTGGTTAGCGCACCATGGAGGTGTAGTGGTTAGCGCACCATGGTGGTGTAGTGGTTAGCGCACCATGGAGGTGTAGTGGTTAGCGCACCATGGAGGTGTAGTGGTTAGCGCACCTTGGAGGTGTAGTGGTTAGCGCACCATGGAGGCGTAGTGGTTAGCGCTCCATGGAGGCGTAGTGGTTAGCGCACCATGGAGGCGTAGTGGTTAGCGCACCATGGAGGCGTAGTGGTTAGCGCACCATGGAGGCGTAGTGGTTAGCGCACCATGGAGGTGTAGTGGTTAGAGCACCATGGAGGTGTAGTGGTTAGCGCGCCATGGAGGTGTAGTGGTTAGCGCACCATGGAGGTGTAGTGGTTGGCACACCATGGAGGTGTGGTAGTTAGCATTCCATGGAGGTGTAGTAGAGGTGTAGTGGTTAGCGCACCATGGAGGTGTAGTGGTTAGCACACCATGGAGGTGTAGTGGTTAGGGCACCATGGAGGTGTAGTGGTTAGCGCACCATGGAGGTGTAGTGGTTAGCGCACCATGGAGGTGTAGTGGTTAGCGCACCATGGAGGTGTAGTGGTTAGCGCACCATGGAGGTGTAGTGGTTAGCGCGCCATGGAGGTGTAGTGGTTAGCGCGCCATGGAGGTGTAGTGGTTGGTGCACCATGGAGGTGTAGTGGTTGGCACACCATGGAGGTGTGGTAGTTAGCATTCCATGGAGGTGTAGTAGAGGTGTAGTGGTTAGCGCACCATGGAGGTGTAGTGGTTAGCGCACCATGGAGGTGTAGTGGTTAGCGCACCATGGAGGTGTAGTGGTTAGCGCACCATGGAGGTGTAGTGGTTAGCACACCATGGAGGTGTGGTAGCACTCCATGGAGGTGTAGTAGAGGTGTAGTGGTTAGCGCACCATGGTGGTGTGGTGGTTAGCGCACCATGGAGGTGTAGTGGTTAGCGCACCATGGAGGTGTAGTGGTTAGCGCACCATGGAGGTGTAGTGGTTAGCGCACCATGGAGGTGTAGTGGTTAGCGCACCATGGAGGTGTAGTGGTTAGCGCACCATGGAGGTTAAGTGGTTAGCGCACCATCGAGGTGTAGTGGTTAGCGCACCTTGGAGGTGTAGTGGTTAGCGCACCATGGAGGTGTAGTGGTTAGCGCGCCATGGAGGTGTAGTGGTTAGCGCGCCATGGAAGTGTAGTGGTTAGCGCGCCATGGAGGTGTAGTGGTTAGCGCACCATGGAGGTGTAGTGGTTAGCGCACCATGGAGGTGTACTGGTTAGCGCGCCATGGAGGTGTAGTGGTTAGCGCACCATGCAGGTGTAGTGGTTAGCGCACCATGGAGGTGTAGTGGTTAGCGCACCATGGAGATGTAGTGGTTAGCGCACCATGGAGGTGTAGGGGTTAGCGCACCATGGAGGTGTAGTGGTTAGCGCACCATGGAGTGTAGTGGTTAGCGCTCCATGGAGGTGTAGTGGTTAGCGCACCATGGAGGTTTAGTGGTTAGGGCACCATGGAGGTGTAGTGGTTAGCGCACCATGGAGGTGTAGGGGTTAGCGCACCATGTAGGTGTAGTGGTTAGCGCACCATGGAGTGTAGTGGTTAGCGCTCCATGGAGGTGTAGTGGTTAGCGCACCATGGAGGTTTAGTGGTTAGGGCACCATGGAGGTGTAGTGGTTAACGCACCATGGAGGTGTAGTGGTTAGCGCACCATGGAGGTGTAGTGGTTAGCGCACCATGGAGGTTTAGTGGTTAGGGCACCATGGAGGTGTAGTGGTTAACGCACCATGGAGGTGTAGTGGTTAGCGCACCATGGAGGTGTAGTGGTTAGCGCACCATGGAGGTGTAGTGGTTAGCGCACCATGGAGGTGTAGTGGTTAGCGCACCATGGAGGTGTAATGGTTAGCGCACCATGGAGGTGTAGTGGTTAGCGCACCATGGAGGTGTAGTGGTTAGCGCACCATGGAGGTGTAGTGGTTAGCGCACCATGGAGGCGCACCATGGAGGTGTAGTGGTTAGCGCACCATGGAGGTGTAGTGGTTAGCGCACCATGGAGGTGTGGTGGTTAGCGCACCATGGAGGTGTAGTGGTTAGCGCACCATGGAGGTGTAGTGGTTAGCGCACCATGGAGGTGTAGTGGTTAGCGCACCATGGAGGTGTAGTGGTTAGCGCACCATGGAGGTGTAGTGGTTAGGGCTCCATGGAGGTGTAGTGGTTAGCGCACCATGGAGGTGTAGTGGTTAGGGCACCATGGAGGTGTAGTGGTTAGCGCACCATGGAGGTGTGGTGGTTAGCGCACCATGGAGGCGTAGTGGTTAGCGCACCATGGAGGCGTAGTGGTTAGCGCACCATGGAGGCGTAGTGGTTAGCGCACCATGGAGGTGTAGTGGTTAGCGCACCATGGAGGCGTAGTGGTTAGCGCACCATGGAGGCGTAGTGGTTAGGGCACCATGGAGGCGTAGTGGTTAGCGCACCATGGAGGCGTAGTGGTTAGCGCACCATGGAGGCGTAGTGGTTAGGGCACCATGGAGGCGTGGTGGTTAGCGCACCATGGAGGCGTGGTGGTTAGCGCACCATGGAGGCGTGGTGGTTAGGGCACCATGGAGGCGTGGTGGTTAGCGCACCATGGAGGCGTAGTGGTTAGGGCACCATGGAGGCGTAGTGGTTAGGGCACCATGGAGGTGTAGTGGTTAGGGCACCATGGAGGTGTAGTGGTTAGGGCTCCATGGAGGTGTAGTGGTTAGCGCACCATGGAGGTGTAGTGGTTAGCGCACCATGGAGGTGTAGTGGTTAGAGCACCATGGAGGTGTAGTGGTTAGCGCACCATGGAGGTGTAGTGGTTAGGGCACCATGGAGGTGTAGTGGTTAGGGCACCATGGAGGTGTAGTGGTTAGGGCACCATGGAGGTGTAGTGGTTAGAGCACCATGGAGGTGTAGTGGTTAGCGCACCATGGAGGTGTAGTGGTTAGGGCACCATGGAGGTGTAGTGGTTAGGGCACCATGGAGGTGTAGTGGTTAGCGCACCATGGAGGCGTAGTGGTTAGCGCACCATGGAGGCGTAGTGGTTAGGGCACCATGGAGGTGTAGTGGTTAGGGCACCATGGAGGTGTAGTGGTTAGGGCTCCATGGAGGTGTAGTGGTTAGCGCACCATGGAGGTGTAGTGGTTAGCGCACCATGGAGGTGTAGTGGTTAGAGCACCATGGAGGTGTAGTGGTTAGCGCACCATGGAGGTGTAGTGGTTAGGGCACCATGGAGGTGTAGTGGTTAGGGCACCACGGAGGTGTAGTGGTTAGGGCACCATGGAGGTGTAGTGGTTAGCGCACCATGGAGGTGTAGTGGTTAGCGCACCATGGAGGTGTAGTGGTTAGCGCACCATGGAGGTGTAGTGGTTAGGGGTCCATGGAGGTGTAGTGGTTAGCGCACCATGGAGGTGTAGTGGTTAGCGCTCCATGGAGGTGTAGTGGTTAGCGCACCATGGAGGTGTAGTGGTTAGGGCACCATGGAGGTGTAGTGGTTAGCGCACCATGGAGGTGTAGTGGTTAGGGCACCATGGAGGTGTAGTGGTTAGGGCACCATGGAGGTGTAGTGGTTAGGGCACCATGGAGGTGTAGTGGTTAGCGCACCATGGAGGTGTAGTGGTTAGCGCACCATGGAGGTGTAGTGGTTAGGGCTCCATGGAGGTGTAGTGGTTAGCGCACCATGGAGGTGTAGTGGTTAGCGCTCCATGGAGGTGTAGTGGTTAGCGCACCATGGAGGTGTAGTGGTTAGGGCACCATGGAGGTGTAGTGGTTAGCGCACCATGGAGGTGTAGTGGTTAGGGCACCATGGAGGTGTAGTGGTTAGGGCACCATGGAGGTGTAGTGGTTAGGGCACCATGGAGGTGTAGTGGTTAGCGCACCATGGAGGTGTAGTGGTTAACGCACCATGGAGGTGTAGTGGTTAGCGCACCATGGAGGTGTAGTGGTTAGCGCACCATGGAGGTGTAGTGGTTAGGGCACCATGGAGGTGTAGTGGTTAGCGCGCCATGGAGGTGTAGTGGTTAGGGCACCATGGAGGTGTAGTGGTTAGCGCACCATGGAGGTGTAGTGGTTAGCGCACCATGGAGGTGTAGTGGTTAGGGCACCATGGAGGTGTAGTGGTTAGGGCACCATGGAGGTGTAGTGGTTAGGGCACCATGGAGGTGTAGTGGTTAGGGCACCATGGAGGTGTAGTGGTTAGCGCACCATGGAGGTGTAGTGGTTAGCGCACCATGGAGGTGTAGTGGTTAGCGCACCATGGAGGTGTAGTGGTTAGGGCACCATGGAGGTGTAGTGGTTAGCGCGCCATGGAGGTGTAGTGGTTAGCGCGCCATGGAGATGTAGTGGTTAGCGCACCATGGAGGTGTAGTGGTTAGCGCACCATGGAGGTGTAGTGGTTAGGGCACCATGGAGGTGTAGTGGTTAGGGCACCATGGGGTGTAGTGGTTAGGGCACCATGGAGGTGTAGTGGTTAGGGCACCATGGAGGTGTAGTGGTTAGCGCACCATGGAGGTGTAGTGGTTAGCGCACCATGGAGGTGTAGTGGTTAGCGCACCATGGAGGTGTAGTGGTTAGCGCACCATGGAGGTGTAGTGGTTAGGGCTCCATGGAGGTGTAGTGGTTAGGGCACCATGGAGGTGTAGTGGTTAGCGCACCATGGAGGTGTAGTGGTTAGGGCACCATGGAGGTGTAGTGGTTAGCGCACCATGGAGGTGTAGTGGTTAGCGCACCATGGAGGTGTAGTGGTTAGGGCACCATGGAGGTGTAGTGGTTAGCGCACCATGGAGGTGTAGTGGTTAGGGCTCCATGGAGGTGTAGTGGTTAGGGCACCATGGAGGTGTAGTGGTTAGCGCACCATGGAGGTGTAGTGGTTAGGGCTCCATGGAGGTGTAGTGGTTAGCGCACCATGGAGGTGTAGTGGTTAGGGCTCCATGGAGGTGTAGTGGTTAGGGCACCATGGAGGTGTAGTGGTTAGGGCACCATGGTGGTGTAGTGGTTAGGGCACCATGGAGGTGTAGTGGTTAGCGCTCTCGCCTTTTGCCGAAGCATAAGTGCAGCTTGAAGCTGGAACAGAATAGTTCATATTTAGAACAATATTTAATTATTTATTTGAAGAGTCTAAGATATTATTTTGTTATAAGTTTTTACAGATTTCATTTTATTACAGAGGTTAATTCTGCACCATTGAAGTATATAATAAATAATGATTATCAATTAAAGCTTGTCTGAATTCGTCTGGAGGCCGCACCGATCGTCCTCTTTTTCGGAAATCAAAATATGGTCACCCTAAGCTATGAAGATTCTGTAAATTATGCAGATCCCATGCAGGTAGCTAGAAGAAGTATTCACCTCTGGCGCCACAGGATCGAGGCCGGCCACCTCCTTCATAGTAAGCCCTCAGCTCTGGTGGAGTTCTTCTGAATGTGTAACGATGTACATTGACTCCACAACGATGTCCTGCTCTGCACTGCTCCTGCCTCATGTGACCACCTCCAGCCTTCAGATGTGACCGAGGATTAGGTCATAGGCTGGAGCCAGCTGGCACAACTCTCCTCTCCTCCTCCGACAGCTTAATCCTCCTTAATCCACTTTTGGTTACTACACATGACAAGCTGGCCAGCTCCATCGAAAGGCTCCTCTTCCTGCTTCATTCAGTGATGCACTTCTCTAACAGAGACGACAGGGATGACCCGGAAGTTATAACATAGCCAAGATGGCAGCCGCGATTGTTAAATTGAAATCGAACAGAAGCTATTGGAGTAACGCGTCCATAGACTATCATTGTGTCCGTTTCTGAGCGTGACACACAGAACTGCATGCAGCAATGCGGACGAGAAAGCATGCGTCTCATACGCATACATGTGAACCAGCCCATTGAAAAACTTTACTAGCCGTTTCAATGCGGAAACTCGGCCCATATGCGTTCTCTAAAAACGTCTAGGAACGCTCATAGTCTAAACGTAATTTATCTGTAATTTCGCATAATCAAGAAACATTTTGTGCCAACTTTTGTGGTGAATATCAAAGCATGTTAAGGGGAATATTGGGAACGAATCTAAAAAATTTCATAAAGAACTTGTAGTTTTTGAGATACAGGTAGTCCCCGGGTTACGAACACCCGACTTACGAATGACCCGCCGATGCGAACGCCCGCCGACCCGCCGCAATAACGTCACGCAGCCCGGGGACTACCTCTTGTGCCCACTTTCCTAATGCAGAGTATGCGCAGCGGAAGTCTCACCTTCTTCCAGGGCGGCTCTGGGCCAATCAGCGGCGTCCTCTCTCTCGTCAATGTTCCTCCAGGAGGCTTCACTAGCGTTGCGTAATGACGCAATCAGAAGAAGCCGCGGGGTCTCCTTCCGATTGCGTCATTATGCAATGCTAGTCACGCTAGTGAAGCTGCCAGGAGGAACATTGAGGGGTGAAAGGACGCCGCTGATTGGCCCGGAGCCGCCATGGAAGAAGGTGAGACTTGTTGCGCCTTCTGCTGCGCATACTCTGCATTAGGGGGCATGAAAGGCACAGAGGGGGGCACGAGAGACACAGATGGGGGACACTGGAAGCACTGGGGACAGAGAAGGCACAGCGTCCCGACTTAAGGACGGATTCAGGTTAAGAACGAGCCTACAGTCCCTATCTCGTTCGTTAACCGGGGACTACCTGTAATTACATAGTTACATAGTTATTTTGGTTGAAAAAAGACAAACGTCCATCGAGTTCAACCAGTACAAAGTACAACTCCAGCCCGTCCCCCACATACCCCTGTTGATCCAGAGGAAGGTGAAAAAAAACCCACAAGGCATGGTCCAATTAGCCTCAAAAGGGAAAAATTCCTTCCTGACTCCAGATGGCAATCAGATAAAATCCCTGGATCAACATCATTAGGCATAACCTAGTAATTGTAGCCATGGATGTCTTTCAACACAAGGAAAGCATCTAAGCCCCCTTTAAATGCAGGTATAGAGTTTGCCACTTCCTGTGGCAATGCATTCCACATCTCTACTAGTAAGAGTAATCACTCTTACTGTAAAGAACCCTTTCCTAAATAAATGGCTAAAACGTTTTTCCTCCATGCGCAGATCATGTCCTCTAGTCCTCTGAGAAGGCCTAGGGACAAAAAGCTCATCCGCCAATTGATTTTGTAAAAGGCAAAGGAAAAATGGTTTTTAAACTCAGAATAATGAAAGTATAAAAAGCCTTTTTCCTCTGCATTTTCAAAATCGATTATCTCAAAAACTACAAGTTCTTTTTGAATTTTTTTTTTTTTACGTGTTCCCAACATTCCCCTTAACATACGTAGCAATTTTGGTGATGATATGGGGCTGTATGTATGGGGACTTTGCTATTAAAGTTGGTACAAAATCATGCACTTTTTATTGCGTAATTACAGCAATTCCAGCGCTGCGTAATATGTTGGCGCTTTATAGATATAATAAATAAAATTACGGATGGATTACGCAAAATCAATTGCATGTCCAACCCATAATTACGTATGGCTGTAATTCCAAAAAATGATGCAAAATTTTGCGTAATTGTAATTAGCAGATTAGATCATCACTACTCGTTCCTGTACAGTGCGCCCACAAGCTTCGCGGGTCCCAGCACTGGAATGGCCTGGTGGAGCAGGATGGGGAAAGCCTCTGGTGGCTACGCTCTCCCAAGGTAAGTATCTAAATCACTTTTAAAGAAGAACTCCAGTGAAAATAATGTAATAAAAAAGTGCTTCATTTTTACAATAATTATGTATAAATGATTTAGTCAGTGTTTGCTCATTGTAAAATCTTTCCTCTCCCAGATTCACATTCTGACATTTATTACATGGTGACATTTTTACTGCTGGCAGGTTATGTAGCTGCTGCTAGCTGTTTTGGCCGTTGGAGACAGCTGTAAACAGCTATTTCCTGTCTGTGAACCTTGTTACATTGTGGCAAACTGTCAAAAGTACCGCTGTCCTCAGAGCTTCTTGTGGGCGGGGTTTCACCACAATATCAGCCATACAGCGCCCCCTGATGGTCTGTTTGTGAAAAGCAATAGATTTATCATGGAAAAGGGGGTATTAGCTACTGATTGGGATAAAGTTCAATTCTTGGTTGGAGTTTCTCTTTAAAGACAGAGACTCCGTAACAAAAATTGCATCCTGTTTTTTATCATCCTACAAGTTCCAAAAGCTATTCTAATGTGTTCTGGCTTACTGCAGCACTTTCTGCTATGACAGTCTCTGTAATAAATCAATGTATCTTTCCCCTGTCAGACTTGTCGGCCTGTGTCTGGAAGGCTGCCAAGTTCTTCAGTGTTGTGGTTCTGCTATGAACTCACCCTTCCTGGCCCCTCTATGCACACTGCCTGTGTGTTATTTAGATAAGAGAGAAGAGAGAAGCTGCTCTAATCAGCTGGATAAATTGTCCTCTGAGCTGGCTGGGCTTTCACATACTGAGGAATTACAAACAAGGGCAAAGCTGTTTGCAGGAAGAAAAGAGCAGCCTGAAACTTCAGTGCATGGGGGAAAGAAACACACAAATGATCTCTTGAGATTCAAAAGGAATGCTGTATACAGCCTGCTTATGTATGGATGTATTTTCTATGTGTGGACATACTGTACATCAACCTACTTCCTGTTTTGGTGGCCATTTTGTTTGTTTACAAACAAACTTTTTAAAACAACTGTTTTTAACCACTTTTAATGCGGCGAGGAGCGGCGAAATTGTGACAGAGGGTAATAGGAGATGTTCCCTAACGCACTGGTATGTTTACTTTTGAGCGATTTTAACAATACAGATTCTCTTTAAAGACAGGTTTACTTGAAAGGGTCGTGTTTTGCCTCTGAGTTTGGCAAAGATGGAGTTTTGCCGCGTGAGGAAGGGGAGTATTCCATGAGGGTGGAGCTGAGAAGTTTTCCCAGTAGATGCCTTAGTAGTTGGCTGGGTTTGAGTGGTCTCCACTCTTGTAAATGTGTAATGAGGCCTTATGCCAGGCCTGCCTCAGAGTCCTCCTCTCCCCATATGTCTCTCTCTCCCTCTCCCCCTCTTTCCTCACATACATACGGCTCTGCGGGCCCCCTGCCAGCAGTGTATACATTAGGCAGAGGAATACACAGTCTGGATTGTATACATTGGAAGAGTTAGTGGCTGACACCAGCCCTATATTGTACATTCCTGACATAGCCTTGGCCAAACATGACAGGAGTGACAAGGCCTGAATGGAGCAGAAACGGCCTGGAATCTGATCGGAACGTGGCGGCCGTCACACCAAGGCCTATTAAGGAGATGGAAGAATTTCAGAACAGGATGAGTTTCCATTGCTGCCGTCCTGGAGACACACAAACCAGCGCTGCGGAGAAACATAAATATATACTGTATATGCATATACAAAGGGGGGGGAGAGGAGACACACTGCCCATTGAAAGAGGAACCAGAAAGATGGTGGAAAAGGTGTGTAGGACAATTCATTCTCACCGGGAGGCCTGCAGCGGCAAACTGCTCGGAAAATACATCACGTAACACAGTAAAGTCATTAAGGTGGAACTCTAGTCATATAACTCATAAAACCAAAAATTCATGTGTAGTGAAATCCCTCAGAAAGACCTGAGACCTCTGTGAGAACCAGTAACACCAGCAGAAGAGAGTTCCAGCAGAAGAGAGGTCCAGAGAAGGAAGGCAGTGGAAGAAAAGTCTCTGAGACCTCTGAGAAAACTAGTCACAACCACTGGCGTAACAATAGGGCCTGCAGTCTCTGCTACCGCGGGGGGGGCGCCCCCCTCCCCTTCCTGGGGCCCGCTCGACCGTTTTGTTGGGGCTGGAGGGGTGGCAGCATGAGGGGAAAGCCTTGGCCACAGTCGGCGGGGAGAGGGGAAGTCCCCCCCCCCCCCCCCTCCCTCACCTCGGGGCTCTCCCCTCTGCGCTCCCCTCCAGCTTAAGTTACAGTGTGGGCAGATACATACCTTCCGTGCGTTCCACCGCATACTCCTCGCTCTAGCGGCTGATGTCACTTCCGGGAGTGACGTTACTTCTGGGAGTGATGTCACTTCCGGGAGTGATGTCAGGCGCTAGAGCAAGGAGTATGCGTTGAAAGATATGTATCTGCCCGCCGCTGCCCACACTGTAACTAGCTGGAGGGGAGCGCAGAGGGGAGAGCCCCGAGGTGAGGGAGAGGGGGGAACTTCCCCTCTCCCCGCTGACTGTGACCATGGCTTTCCCCTCATGCTGCCACCCCTCCAGCTCCCACAAAACGGCCGAGCGAGCCCCAGGGGGGGGGGGGGGGGGGTACACTCTGGCACAACATTATCTGGCCATCTGAGGCACCTGATATTAGTAATATTGTTGTCAGTCTTCATGCTAATGATGATAATCATCATCATCATCATTTAGTATTTATATAGCGCTGACATATTACGCAGCGCTGTACAGTGTGTATATATATATATATATATATATATTGTCTTGTCACTAACTGTCCCTCAAAGGAGCTCACAATCTAATCCCTACCATTGCCATGTGTCTATATTATGTAGTGTAAGTACTGTAGTCTAGGGCCAATTTTTTAGGGGAGCCAATTAACTTATCTGTATGTTTTTGGAATGTGGGAGGAAACCGGAGTGCCCGGAGGAAACCCACACAGACACGGAGAGAACATACAAACTCTTTGCAGATAGTGCCCTGGCTGGGATTTGAACCAGGGACCCAGCGCTGCAAGGCGAGAGAGCTAACCACTACGCCACCGTGCTGCCCATGATAATGATAATAATGATTATTATTATTATTATATGGTAATTTGATGTTTTTGTATAGGGCACTGACACATTTTCCTCCGCACTTTAAAGAGAACAATGAAGTCTCATCACTGCCTGTCCTTCTTACAGTCTAATGTCCTCTCTGCTGCAGTCTAACAACAATCTAAGGGAAAGCCAATCATCCTACCAGATGGGGCTACCAGACGGGGGGACATCCTCCTGGGCCCCAGAGCACCTGTCTCCTCTGCATTACAGGGTCACCACCGTACAGAGCACAGCACCTGTATGAGCCAGTCCTCTGCCATAGTGAGGGGCCCCAGTGCTCTCCCCCTGTGCCCCAGTGCACCTGTCTCCTCTGCATCACAGCCCCACCACCGTACAGAGTACAGCACCTGTATGAGCCAGTCCTCTGTCATAGTGAAGGGCCCCAGTGCTCTCCCCCTGGGCCCCAGAGCACCTGTCTCCTCTGCATTACAGGGTCACCACCGTACAGAGCACAGCACCTGTATGAGCCAGTCCTCTGCCATAGTGAGGGGCCCCAGTGCTCTCCCTCTGGGCCCCAGTGCACCTGTCTCCTCTGCATCACAGCCCCACCACCGTACAGAGTACAGCACCTGTATGAGCCACTCCTCTGTCATAGTTAAGGGCCCCAGTGCTCTCCCCCTGGGCCCCAGTGCACCTGTCTCCTCTGCATCACATACCCACCACTGTGCAGAGTGCAGGACCTGTATGAGCTAGTCCTCTGCCATAGTGAGGGGCCCCAGTGCTCTCCCCAGGCCCCAGAGCACCTTTCCACTCTGCATTACAGGCTCACCACTGTGCAGAGTGCAGGACCTGTATGAGCTAGTCCTCTGTCATAGTGAGGGGGGCCCAGTGCTCTCCCCCTGGGCCCCAGTGCACCAGTCTCCTCTGCATCACAGCCCCACCACAGTGCAGAGTGCAGGACCTGTATGAGCCAGTCATCTGCCATAGTGAGGGGCCCAGTGCTCTCCCCCTGGGCCCCAGTGCACCTGTCTCCCCTGTATCACAGCCCCAGCACTGTGCAGAGTACAGGACCTGTATGAGCTAGTCCTCTGCCTTAGTGAGGGGCCGCAGTGCTCTCCCCCTGGGCCCCAGTGCACCTGTCTCCCCTGCATCACAGCCCCACCACTGTGCAGAGTACAGGACCTGTATGAGCCAGTCCTCTGCCATAGTGAGGGGCCCCAGTGCTCTCCCCCTGGGCCCCAGTGCACCTGTCTCCCCTGTATCACAGCCCCAGCACTGTGCAGAGTACAGGACCTGTATGAGCTAGTCCTCTGCCATAGTGAGGGGGCCCCAGTGCTCTCCCCCTGGGTCCCAGTGCACCTGTCTCCTCTGCATCACAGCCACACACTGTGCAGAGTGCAGGACCTGTATGAGCCAGTCCTCTGCCATAGTGAGGGGGCCCCAGTGCTCTTCCCCTGGGCCCCAGTGCACCTGTCTCCCCTGTATCACATCCCCACCACTATGCAGAGTACAGGACCTGTATCAGCCAGTCCTCTGCCATAGTGAGGGGCCCCAGTGCTCTCCCTCTGGGCCCCAGTGCACCTGTCTCCCCTGAATCACAGCCCCACCACTGTGCAGAGTACAGGACCTGTATGAGCCAGTCCTCTGCCATAGTGAGGGGCCGCAGTGCTCTCCCCCTGGGCCCCAGTGCACCTGTCTCCCCTGCATCACAGCCCCACCACTGTGCAGAGTACAGGACCTGTATGAGCCAGTCCTCTGCCATAGTGAGGGGGCCCCAGTGCTCTCCCCGGGCCCCAGCACACCTGTCTCCTCTGCATCACAGCCCCACCACTGTGCAGAGTGCAGGACCTGTATGAGTCAGTCCTCTGCCATAGTGAGGGGCCCCAGTGCTCTCCCCCTGGGCCCCAGTGCACCTGTCTCCCCTGCACAGCCCCATTACTGTGCCGAGTACAGGACCTGTATGAGCTAGTCCTCTGCCATAGTGAGGGGGCCCCAGTGCTCTCCCCCTGGGCCCCAGTGCACCTGTCTCCCTGTATTAGCAGTGCAGGGTGGGGTCCCGGTGACACATGACGCACTGCTATGCAGGTATGCAGGTGTATTGCAGACATAATAGTGGGCAGGTCCCCTCCGCATACCAGAATATTCCAGGTGTTTGCTGAGCCTGCAGGTGGCTGCGCTGAGCGATAACCATCTGCAGCCTTATAGGAAATCCTCCTCCCTCTGTCAGGACCTGACAAATTACTGCACAATGTATATAGTCAACACACCAGAATAGGAGCACTGTATAAACCGAGATTATGAGGAGACCCAGGTGAGGGGGGAGGGGACAACAGCGCCCTCCTGGCTGAACAGTGGTACTGCATGCAAAAAAATCACAGCTCCTTGAAACTGAAAGTTGCATCAATGTAATTGACGAACAACCACATTAAAATGTTTTAAAAAGAAAGAAAAATGAAGGGTGAGAAAATAGGTCAGTATTTGTCATGGGGCTGATAGGACATCTCCCTCCTTGACCTTTGCTAAATGTATTTTGTTTAGGAAATGTTGAATTGTACACACTGCAATATTCATTCATCTTCCTATATGAGACATTCTGCAGTCTTCCTAACAAACAAAGACGGTCAATGGGATGTATCTCCCTGTCCATGGGCCCCCTCCTCTGTCCCCCTGCAGAGCGGCTACAGGAGGGGGGCCCATGGAGATGGAGGGAGGAATGATGTCGGCCCGCCTCCCTGCAGTGTCAACCACCTCCTCCCACCCAGTGGCACCTATACCTGGCTACCTGTACTGGGGGCACCTGGCTACCTGTACTGGGGGCACCTATACCTAGCTTCCTATACTGGGGGCACCTATACCTGGCTACCTCTACTGGGGGCACCTATACCTAGCTTACTATACTGCGGGCACCTAATCCTGGCTACTTATACTGGGGGCACCTATACCTGGCTACCTATACTGGGGACACCTATACCTGTAGCTAGCTAACCTATACTGGGGGCACCTGTACCTGTCTACCTGTACTGGGGGCACCTATACCTGGCTACCTGTACTGGGGGCACCTATACCTGGCTACCTATACTGGGGGCACCTATACCTGGCTACCTATACTGGCTGCACCTATACCTTGCTACCTATACTGGGGGCACCTATACCTGGCTACCTGTACTGGGGGCACCTATACCTGGCTACCTATACTGAGGGCACCTATACCTGGCTACCTATACTGGGGGCACCTATACCTGGCTACCTATACTGGCAGCACCTATACCTTGCTACCTATACTGGGGGCACCTATACCTGGCTACCTGTACTGGGGGCACCTATACCTGGCTACCTATACTGAGGGCACCTATACCTGGCTACCTATACTGGGGGCACCTATACCTAGTTTCCTATACGGGGTCACCTATACCTGGCTACCTATACTGGGGGCACCTATATCTAGCTTCCTATACGGGGTCACTTATACCTAGCTTCCTATACTGGGGGCACCTATAACTGGCTACCTATACAGAGGTCACCTATACCTGGCTACCTATACTGGGGGCACCTATACCTAGCTTCCTATACTGGGGGCACCTATACCTAGCTTCCTATACTGGGGGCACCTATACCTGGCTACCTATACTGAGGGAACCTATACCTGGCTACCTATACTGGAGGCACCTATACCTGGCTACCTGTACTGGGGCACCTATACCTGGCTACCTATACTGGGGGCACCTATACCTGCCTACCTATACTGGAGGCACCTATACCTAGCTTCCTATACTGGGGGCACCTATACCTGGCTACCTATACTGGGGGCACCTATACCTGCCTACCTATACTGGAGGCACCTATACCTGGCTACCTGTACTGGGGCACCCACCTGGCTACCTGTACTGGGGGCACCTATACCTGGCTACCTCTACTGGGGGCACCTATACCTAGCTTCCTATACTGCAGGCACCTAATCCTGGCTACCTCTACTGGGGGCACCTATACCTGGCTACCTATACTGGGGGCACCTATACCTGTAGCTAGCTAACCCATCCTGGGGGACACCTATACCTTTCTACCTGTACTGGGGGCACTTATACCTGGCTACCTGTACTGGGGACACCTATATCTGGCTACCTATACTGGGGGCACCTATACCTGGCTACCTCTACTGGGGGCACCTATACCTGGCTACCTATACTGGGGGCACCTATACCTGTAGCTAGCTAACCCATCCTGGGGGACACCTATACCTTGCTACCTGTACTGGGGGCACTTCTACCTGGCTACCTGTACTGGGGACACCTATACCTGGCTACCTATACTGGGGGCACCTATACCTGTAGCTAGCTAACCCATCCTGGGGGACACCTATACCTTGCTACCTGTACTTGGGGCACTTATACCTAGCTACCCATACTGAAGGCACCTAATCCTATCTACCTCTACTGGCTGCACCTCTAACTGGCTACCTATACTGGCTGCACCTATAACTGGCTACCTATACTGGCTGCACCTATACCTGGCTACCTATACTGGGGGCACCTATACTTGGCTACCTGTACTGAGGGCACCTATACCTGGCTACCTATACTGGGGGCACCTATACCTGGCTACCTGTACTGAGGGCACCTATACCTGGCTACCTATACTGGGGGCACCTATACCTGGCTACCTATAGTGGGGGCACCTATACCTGGCTACCTATGCTAAATTGTTAGGGGGAGGGGGTTGCATCATCACAAATTTGCTTCAGGCAGCAAAAAATCTAGGACTGGCCCTGACCAGCTGCATTGGTCACCCCTCAACCCATCCTCCAGGCGTTGCCTACCCTGTTATATAGGAGGGATGGTCATCAGAAAGCATAAGAGCCTTATAGGCATCAAACAAGGTACCAGATCCCGCTAGTACCCCTGTGCAGTGCTGCGCATCCAGATTCCGGATATCCGGGTAACCCGGATATCCAACCTTTTTTCAGCTATCTGATTCGAATTCAGATTCCGGATTTCTGTGGAAATCCGTATAGCTATCTGCAGATAGTTGGCTGGCAATGCGGATATCCGCAGAAATCTGACTATTTAGATACTGTAACTAAGTAGATGACGTCCAGGAGGTCGTTGAGCCAATCAGAGGGCTCCCAGCAGAAGCCCTAGCAACCAATCACAGAAGGGAACCCTGGCCAGCCCCACCTGACCTCATTGAGCCAATCAGAGGGCTCCCAGCCTAAACCCTGGCACCCAATCACAGAAACCTGTCCAGAACCCCCTGTATAATAAGGAGGGCTGCCATGATGAGACATATCGTCCTTTGCTTGTGAATGCTCACTGAGAGACATGCTCCAGTGCTGCTGGCCTAGCAAGTGCTGTATTGCAAAGGGAGAAACAGAGGTGTGTGCATCTAACCAGTTTCACCTGACTTATATACTGGCTGCCTCAAGTCTATTGACTCATTCAAATTTGAAATTTAACTGACTTTCGTCTAATTAAAATGGCAGAGCGTTGCAAACGGCAATCGCCTACCAGTAGTGCAGGATCTAAGGCTAACTCCCTGACATACCTGCAGGAGTTGGCCCACGCAAATACTTGCATCTCAACAGGGGCGCCTCGTGTAGGCCTCCTTGTACCCCCAGGAAATGAAGGGCAGCGCAAACGCCCCCACAAAGCATCCACTGCCCGGGAGCGCCGCAACTGCCCCCCACAGGGGGGGGGGCGAGAACGCATGAACGGCATACTCCCCAGACGCGGCCTACGCCCGGAGAGAACCGTCCACGCTGCCCCCCAAAGGATAGATGCCCTAACCTTGCGAATATTGCTTACCTGTGGTGCATATGCGCATCCTGGGTGCAAACACACCAAAAAGGGGCGAGGGGGGGGGGGACACAGACGCACCCCCGGTGCAACACTACTGCCGGGGGACCCATCCGCGCCCAGTATATAAGTCAGGTGAAACTGGTTAGATGCACACACCTCTGTTTCTCCCTTTGCAATGCAGTATGTTCTTTTTTCTTGGGGGTGTTGGTGTGGGGGGGGGGGGGCGCGGATGGGTCCCCCGGCAGTAGTGTTGCACCGGGGGTGCGTCTGTGTCCCCCCCCCCCCCCCCCCTCGCCCCTTTTTGGTGTGTTTGCACCCAGGATGCGCATATGCACCACAGGTAAGCAATATTCGCAAGGTTAGGGCATCTATCCTTTGGGGGGCAGCGTGGACGGTTCTCTCCGGGCGTAGGCCGCGTCTGGGGAGTATGCCGTTCATGCGTTCTCGCCCCCCCCCCCCTGTGGGGGGCAGTTGCGGCGCTCCCGGGCAGTGGATGCTTTGTGGGGGCGTTTGCGCTGCCCTTCATTTCCTGGGGGTACAAGGAGGCCTACACGAGGCGCCCCTGTTGAGATGCAAGTATTTGCGTGGGCCAACTCCTGCAGGTATGTCAGGGAGTTAGCCTTAGATCCTGCACTACTGGTAGGCGATTGCCGTTTGCAACGCTCTGCCATTTTAATTAGACGAAAGTCAGTTAAATTTCAAATTTGAATGAGTCAATAGACTTGAGGCAGCCAGTATATAAGTCAGGTGAAACTGGTTAGATGCACACACCTCTGTTTCTCCCTTTGCAATCTAGCAAGTGCTGTACACAGTGATAAACCTAGAGCTGTTCAGTGATTAACCCCTTCGCTATCACTAAACTATTGTTATATTGTTAATTAGCGTGATGTCATTGTGTGACAGTCAGAGTGTGTGCTGCAGGGCTGCTGCAGCTGCTATGTGTCTGTGTGTGTGCTGTGCACAGACCAGGCCAGCTGCTGCCTGCTGGCCAGCTATTAGCCTTAGCTAGCTACAGTATAGGTTAGGTTAGGGATTAGGGAATAGGATTACTGTGTTATTGTGCAGGTAGCACTGTAGTACTGCAGTGAGTGCTAGTAGTTGTTAAAGTAGTAGTACTACTGTGTTAGCTTAATACAGAACTGCTGTGCTGCTGAGCAGTGCCAGTGTGACAGTTAGTGTCTTCTCCTCTGCTGTCTGACTGTCACTCGGCACGTGGCACTTGGCACGTGGCACTTGGCAAGTGGCACTTTGCACTTGGCATGTGGCACTTTGCACTTGGCACGTGGCACTTGGCATGTGGCACTTTGCACTTGGCATGTGGCACTTTGCACTTGGCACTTTGCACGTGGCACTTTGCACTTGGCATGTGGCACTTTGCCCTTGGCACGTGGCACTTTGCACTTGGCACTTTGCACTTGGCATGTGGCACTTTGTACTTGGCACATGGCACTTTGCACTTGGCACTTTGCACTTGGCATGTGGCACTTTGTACTTGGCACGTGGCACTTTGCACTTGGCACTTTGCACTTGGCATGTGGCACTTTGCACTTGGCACGTGGTACTTTGCACGTAGCACTTTGCACATGGCACTTTGCATGTGGCATGTGGCACTTGGCACGTGGCCCTTGGCACGTGTAACGTGGCACTGGTTACGTGGCATCTTGCACTTGGCATGTGGTACTTTGCACTTGGCACTTTGCACATGGCACTTTGCACATGGCACTTTGCACGTGTCACGTGCAAAGTGCCACATGCAAAGTGCCACATGTAAAGTGCCATGTGCAAAGTGCAAAGTGCCACATGCAAAGTGCCACATGCCAACTCGTGCAAAGTGCCGTGTGCAAAGTGTCACGTGCCAAGTGCAAAGTGTCACGTGCCAAGTGCAAAGTGCCACGTGCCAAGTGTCCCATGCCATGTGCCACTGCCAAGTGCCACGTGCGGCATGCTCCTGGCAGACGTTACACCTGCTGCTGCTGCATTGCCCTGCTCCTGCTGCCTTTGCTGCTCCCACCGCCAGGGTGCCACAGGCCACTGCTACTGTGCTGATACCACCTATATTTAACCCAAAACACAATTGCTGCGTAATTTTTGGGAGGTGTGCGGGCTGAAAACTGCCATGTCCCAGTCGTGCGGGTGGACTTTGGACACAATGTGGGCTGCACGACCACTGTCTGGAACCTAGTCCTGATGTTAATTGACAGCCATTTTTTTGGAGGGTGGGGGTTAAGTCCCCACATCATCAATTAGTGTTTCCCTTTAAAAAATAATGATGCTACATGCCTCATATACCCTAAACAACGTTTTTAAAGCAATTTAAAAGCCACTTCCGTTTTTTCTATCCAGATATCCGAATTTGCCCGGATAGCCCGGATACTGAGGTCAGATATCCGATTCGGATTTGGATCAGAACATTTTGAACTTGGATATCCGACCCAAATCGGATATCTGGGTATCCGGATCCGGATCCAATCCGGATTTTGAGAAGGGGTATCCGAGCAGCACTACCCCTGTGATGGCTGCTCCGACTAGGGGTTGCTCAGCAGTCAGTCCCCTCCTCTTGCTATATATAGTATGGGAATATCCTGCAATATTGAGGATTGTTTGGATAATAATGGCTTTGAAGGTGAAAGGTCACCATTGTTTTTCTCTGCTGTCTCCAGGATCCATTATGAGAAGGAGAAATGTATACAGAAGACATAACAGCCGCCTGAGCAGCGCATGCAACTTCCTATCCGAGCCGCTCCAGAAGTCCCAGCTTTATATAGGCTGACAATGGAATCCCAGCTATGCGCTAATGTACGTCCTGCACCCTGTTCCCATCCGGCCACTGTACACCGTGTCACCTGCATACACTACCCAGCTGTGTACCCCGTGTCACCTGCATACAGTACCCATTACTGTACACCGTGTCACCTGCATACAGTACCCAGCTGTGTACACCGTGTCACCTGCATACACTACCCAGCTGTGTACACCGTGTCACCTCCATACAGTACCCAGCTGTGTACACCGTGTCACCTGCATACACTACCCAGCTGTGTACACCATGTCACCTGCATACAGTACCCAGCTGTGTACACCGTGTCACCTGCATACACTACCCATTACTGTACACCGTGTCACCTGCATACAGTACCCAGCTGTGTACACCGTGTCACCTGCATACACTACCCAGCTGTGTACACCGTGTCACCTCCATACAGTACCCAGCTGTGTACACCGTGTCACCTGCATACAGTACCCAGCTGTGTACACCGTGTCACCTCCATACAGTACCCAGCTGTGTACACCGTGTCACCTGCATACACTACCCAGCTGTGTACACCGTGTCACCTGCATACACTACCCAGCTGTGTACACCGTGTCACCTGCTGCATACACTACCCAGTACTGTACACCGTGTCACCTGCATACACTACCCAGCTGTGTACACCGTGTCACCTCACCTGCATACACTACCCAGCTGTGTACACCGTGTCACCTGCATACACTACCCAGCTGTGTACACTGTGTCACCTCCATACAGTACCCAGCTGTGTACACCGTGTCACCTCACCTGCATACAGTACCCAGCTGTGTACACCGTGTCACCTGCATACAGTACCCAGCTGTGTACACCGTGTCACCTTCATACACTACCCAGTACTGTACACCGTGTCACCTCCATACAGTACCCAGCTGTGTACACCATGTCACCTGCATACAGTACCCAGCTGTGTACACCGTGTCACCTGCATACAGTACCCAGCTGTGTACACCGTGTCACCTGCATACAGTACCCAGCTGTGTACACCGTGTCACCTGCATACACTACCCAGTACTGTACACCGTGTCACCTGCATACACTACCCAGCACTCACCTGCAGACTGTTCGCAGCTGTATACATCTGAAACAAGCATGCAGCAGAGCACCTGATCTGCTGCATGCTTGTTCAGGGGCTATGGCTGAATGTATTAAACGCAGAGGATCAGCAGGGCTGCCAGCAGGGCCGGCGCTACCATTAAGGCAAAGGAGGCAGCTGCCCCAGGGCCCCAGAGCTTGTAGGGGCCCCCAGTGGCTACAAGAGGAAAAAAAAATTTTCAAAATCGGCCTTATAGTTTTTGAGAAAATCGATTTTAAAGTTTCAAAGGAAAAAAAAACACATTTAAAAACCAGCCGACTTTAATGGTTAATAGCAAATCCACCTTAAATTCTAGAAACCCTAAATTTGCAGGATATGTTAAGGAGATCATTGGGAATAAGAGGAAAAAACTATTTTTCAAAAAGACCTTATAGTTTTTGAGAAAATCGATTTTAAAGTTTAGAAGGAAAAAAGTATACTTTTAAATGCGGTAAATGTCACTTTTAGTAGCAAACCTAACGGTAGTGTAATTTTACATGCATCAAACAAAAGCGCAATACATTTCCTGACGGGGTTTCCAGGGGGTCCATACGCAGCCGCAGCGCTTTGGCCAGGGATCGCTATACAGCCGCAATATGGCTGTATGAAGATCCCTGGCATGTTTTCCTATTTTCCCAATTTTTTTTTTTTATGTTTAGAGTGTGGGAATTTAAAAAAAAAATTGTGGGGTCCCCCTCCTGAAACTTTTTAACCCCTTGTCCCCCATGCAGGCTGGGATAGCCAGAATGTGGAGCTCCGACCGATTGGGACTTCACACCCTGTTATACCAGCTGCAAAAAAGGTCCCCTAATGCCGATTTTTGTTCCGTGGTATATGTTGGGGGGGCCCCCAGGTTTATTTTGCCCTGGGGCCCCATTGTTGCTTAAACCGGCCCTGGCTGCCAGGCAATATGCATTGTTTAAAAATAAATAAATATGGCAGCCTCCATATCAGTCTCGCTTCAGGTTCCCTTTAAAGGACAAGCGAGGCAACAAAATGAAACCCTCTTTACCTACTCGGGGCTTCCTACAGCCCCTAGAAGTTACGTGTGTCCCTTGCTGAAGCTCCGCCTCCCGCTGGCAGTATCTGAACTATCATCAGCCCCCGATGGGTGTGCGTCTTCTGTGCATGCGTGGGTGTGTACCCGTGCCATGTGTGAACATGCCCACGTCTCAGGGATTGTACTACGCCTGTGCATGCACAGAAGACGCCCACTCAGACGTGACCTCTAGTGCTTGGAAGAAGCCCCAGGTAAGTATGTATAGATTTATTTTGTCACCTCGCTTGTCCTTTAAAGAGGAACTCCAGGGAAAATAATGTAATAAAATAGGGCTTCATTTTTACAATAATTATGTATAAATGATTTAGTCAGTGTTTGCCCGTTGTAAAAGCTTTTAAATCCCTGATTTACATTCTGACATTTATCACATGGTGACATTTTTACTGCTGTCAGGTGATGTAGCTGCTGCTTGCTGTTTTGGCAGTTGGAAACAGCTGTATACAGCTATTTCCCACAATGTAACAGGGTTCATGGACAGGAAACTGCCAGGAAAATGGTCCTCACAGTCTCCTGTGGGAGTGGGAGGGGTTTCACCACAATATCAGTCATACAGCGCCCCCTGATGGTCTGTTTGGGAAAAGGAAAAGATTTCTCATGTAAAAGGGGGTATCAGCTACTGATTGGGATAAAGTTCAATTCTTGGTCGGAGTTTCTCTTTAATTTCAGTGTCATAGGGGTGTCTAGGTGTCCTGTATAGAAGAATTGCTATGTATGTATACCTCTACCCAGTGACACAATAGATTAATATGCATGGCTCCACCCACCATCCTGAAGTTACGCATTATTATGGGTGTTTCACTTTAGACAAGGTTAAACAATTGCACGCAATTACTTTGTATTTTAGGGAAACAAACCTGCTCTTTGATGCAGCGCTGTCACTGCAGAGCCCTGGGCCCCGGGGCAGATTTGTGTATATATAACAATCACCCGACAAGTCACCGAACACCAAAACAATCGGTATGTGACAGAGGTCATTTCTACTGCTCAAATACCTATGGCCCTTATTCCATCCACTCTTTCTCCTGAGTTTTCTCCTAGGACAGTGATCTGTAAATTTGGCTCTCCAGCTGTTAAGGAACTACAAGTCCCACAATGCATTTGCCTTTATGAGTCATGACTGTGGCTGTCTGACTCCTGCAATGCATTGTGGGACTTGTAGTTCCTTAACAGCTGGATGGCCAAGTTTGCAGATCACTGTCCTAGGAGATACTTGCAGCGGTCGTTAAAAAAAAACAACAGGTGTCGCCGTAAACTTACATGACTTTAGGTCCGCAGCAGGTCGCGGCTGGTAACTTACGTATGCGTAACCATCAACTTATCTGTACGTTTTTGGGATGTGGGAGGGAACCGGAGTGCCTGGAGGAAACCCACACAGACATGGGGAGAATGTACAAACTGCGGCAGATAAATATGGCCCAAATATACTAATCATTGCACTGACTGGTCTTCTGCTATACATTTATGCTGCACCTGAGACAGGCTTACCACGATTGGTGACTGATGGTGCAGCACAAAGCTGCCCGATCCGGGGAGCGCTCCTCGTCGAGGGACGTCGCTGGCACCCATCTTCCTGCGTCGTCAAGTGAGTATTCAGCTTAAAGGATACCCGAAGTGACATGTGACATGATGAGATAGACATGTGTATGTACAGTGCCTAGCACACAAATAACTAGGCTGTGTTCCTTGTTTTCTTTCTCTGCCTGAAAGAGTTAAACATCAGGTATGTAAGTGGCTGACTCAGTCCTGACTCAAACAGGAAGTGACTACAGTGTGACCCTCACTGATAAGAAATTCCAACTATAAAACACTTTCCTAGCAGAAAATGGCTTCTGAGAGCAAGAAAGAGATAAAAAGGGGGAAATCTTATCAGTGAGGGTCACACTGTAGTCACTTCCTGTCTGAATCAGGACTGGGTCAGCCACTTACATACCTGATATTTAACTCTTCCAGGCAGGGAAAGAAAAAAAGGAACACAGCCTAGTTATTTGTGTGCTAGGCACTGTACATACCCATGTCTATCTCATTATGTCACATGTCACTTCGGTTATCCTTTAAAGGTGGCCGTACATCAGGGGACTTGGCAGTCGATCGACCATCTGATTCGATTATCAAAATCGAATTAAATGAAAGTTGGTGCCACCAAGTGACAAACTTGCTCGATCGTGTGCCCGGCGGGAATGGCGTGCAATTTCGCGACGATTGACCAACGCGACGAAACCCCCGACGCTGCCCCCTAATGATACACATCCCTCCGGTGCCACGTGTAAAGTATACATAACCTGTCCGTGGCCTGCACTTGTCCCTCCGCTGGCTCTGGGCACACTCCGTTCTGCAAACACGGGCGCCCCACGTGGTTTCCTAGTACACAGCGTCGAGCCGGCGCACAAGGCCAATTTTGGATCGATTTCAGCATGAAATTTATCGGAAATCGGCCTGTGGTATATGGGCAGCTGACAGAACTCTCTTCTCAGATTCGATCAGAGAGAGATTTGTCTCTTGCTCGAATCTGCCCATCATTGCTAGATGTATGGCTACCCTTACTCTTCCTGTACTGGAAACAATATGAGACTCTTTTCTTTGCTCCTAATGTTTTATTTCTTAGCTGTACTACATATACAATCAATTACATCATAAGTTTATTTTCACTTCAGATTCCCTTTAAGTCAGATATCTGTGTCAGAACTCAGGGACTCCAATACAGCAGAAATCTGCAGGGACCGCCTCTCCCATTCTTTAGGCCTGCAGACCTATATTTGTGAAGAGCGTTGAGGCAGATGAGTTTTTGGATGGAGGCGGAGTCCCCAGATTTTTGGGAGGAGGCGGAGTCTCCAGGCTTGTGGTGAGGCCCTCGGGTGATGGCCGGCCTGGAATAAATCAAGTCATTGTTGCAGCAATCAGCCATTAATGAAATAAAAACAAAACGCATTGACTTGTGAGGTGTGTAGGAGGCACGGAAAACACTGAGGCAGCCAAGTGGGGGAGAGCGGCTGGTTACTAATTACACCACAACCTCTGCTGGTGACTGCATGCTGCTGGTATGAGACACTCCAACACACCATGAAGAGGATCCCTCATAGCAACAGCTCTGCAGCGAGTTGTGTCTCCGGCTGCTAAGGCAACCGGCCAGCATTGCATCGCACCATCGGTCGCCAATCATAAGCCTGTCTCAATGCAATGATTGGTAAACTTACGTCATGTGACTATGGTTGGGCAGCAAAGTGGCGTAGTGCATAGCACTCTAAGTGCTGGAACCCACCACAGTGCTTTTTTGAGCGTTTAGGGAGCGCTTTAAATCGCTAGCAATTTCCCTAAACGCATACCTCCCAACTTTTTGAGATGAGAAAGAGGGACACTTAAAGAGGAACTCCGACCAAAAATTGAACTTTATCTAAATCAGTAGCTGATACCCCCTTTTACATGAGAAATCTATTACTTTTCACAAACAGACCATCAGGGGGCGCTGTATGACTGATATTGTGGTGAAACCCCTCCCACAAGAAACCCCTCCCACAAGAAAAGTTCGAACTTTTGGCAGTTTCCTGTCTGTGAACCTTGTTGCATTGTGGGAAATAGCTGTTTACAGCTGTTTCCAACTGCCAAAAACCATGCAGCAGCTACATCACCTGCCAACCGTAAAATGTTCACTGGAGTTCCTCTTTAAGCCACGCCCCTGCCACAACCCTGACCACACCCCCGCTCTGCCAATTTAAATAAATGTAACAAATTCCCCAGTAGCGATTGCGATTAGCAAAATCGCAATCACAGGACATGCAGCATTTTGGAAGTGTTTGCGATTCAATGTAAAGTATTGAAGCGCTGGCGAATCGTTCTTGAATCGCTACACTAGCGATTTGCATGCGATTTTAAATTACTGCAAACTGTTAAAAAATTATGATACATTGAAAGGACCAATCAGAATTAAAATTGCAATTCGCAAACCGCTTTTTGCTGGCAGAAAGCTTACACTTTTTAAAATCGCTACCAAAAGCGCCGGAAAACGTTCATGAAATCGCTTACGAAACGCTAATCCCTAGCGATTTGTATCTTTTAGTGGGTTCCAGGCCTCACCTTGCAACACTGGGGGCCCAGTTTGAGTCACAGACAGGATTATCTGCACGGAGATGGTATGTTCTCCCTGTGTCTGTGTGGGTTTCCTCCGGGCACTCCGGTTTCATCCCACTTCCCCAAAAATTTAGTTACTTGGCTTCCCCTAAATTGGAGCTAGTATACAATGGACGTGACAATGATAGGGATTATTACGCGTATGTATTATAATGTCGGCGGTGAGATGAAGGCTCACCCTGCTGCCGCACAAATTCTCCGCGGCAGTAATATTACCACTACAGTTATTATCATAATATCGCTAGAACCTCGAATTACCTCTGCGTGGATCACACACTTTAGCATTTCATATAGTCAGGTAAACTGGTATTGTTTAAAAGGAAACATGCATATCCTCTCAGTTTTGGTCCCTAAATGATGGGGGTGGGATCCAGTGATGTAAACTTATTCATTTGCAATAATTTTGAAAGCAAAGAATCCTTACTGCGAGAGAGTTCTCCTACTTATAGAAAAGCACGTAGAGGTTGCTGGGGTGCAGAAAGCTAACTAAGAAAGATGGAGCCTACATGAGTTTTCCCTCTAAGGGATGAAATCCCTCTGTGACATGTAGCAAGTTCCTGCAGAATACTTTGCCCGTGTGTCACGGTGACATCACAAGGGGTGACGTATTATAAGCCTTTCAGGGTGTCTCTCTGTGTACATGACTGTGTCTTATTATCCGCTGATTCTTAGAGCACTGCCAGATCCGATGAGGAGTAAAGGGTGGAGACCATCTCACATCAAAGCAGAACCATCATCCTTCTCTTTCCGGTCAGCTAAGTGGCTCCTGATGAAAGAGCTCCAGAGGACCTGTCATTATCTGGAGGCAGGATGAGTTCATGGAGACATTTCTCATACAGAGAGGATAGTAGTCTCTGGTCTGCACAGGTGTCACATGGGATGACAGCTGGTACGGCAACGTACGGCTCTCCATTCATCTCTACAGTCAGGGACACCTGGAGGTGGGAAGCCATGTACAGCAGAGACAGGCGGAGGCACCTGGAACGTCTGAAAGGAGTTCTTGAAGCCAAGGTCAAGGCAGGAAATGGGACATGAGCCAAGACATAATCCAAGATTAGAGTAGGAAGCGGGAACCAGGGAACATATCGAGGTCAGGATAGACAGGATACAGGAGTCACGCCAAAGTCAGGGGTGGGATCAAAGAGTAAGAACCAGGCAAGGTCACGACAGGGAGAAAATATAAGATACATAAGCCAGATAGATGGTCATTGCCTAAGAAGATTGGTTGTAATCTTCTTGGGTGTAAATCTAGCCTGAGTACAGGCGTTCCCCAATCTTGTTGGCCTCACCTTCAGCAAGGCTCTGTGGCAGGTGTATCGCTAGGGGAGTGGATCCAGGGTACTTCTTGGGATATATTTGTTTGGTGCCCCAAATCTCTAATCCCTGGGCATCCACAAAAGTGGCCAGACTGTGCCGAACAGTACATTCGGGAAACACCAGCGCTCAGGAAGATGCCAGCTCTACCTCTTACAGGTGGCCTTATCCTACAACTGGTGCTGTAGCCACCCACCCCCTGATGAATCTCTTGCACCTGGCAGGGGGCATGAATGGGGTTGAAGAGTGTCTATGGCTCCACTCCCAGACATGAATGTGCGCAGCCATGAGCTGTTAGGCCTGCCCGCCTTCCGCATGGCACAATGTTTTAGCCGGTGTGGTAAACCGGCCTCCTGAGTCCCGCCAATATCCCAACTTCTTGATGCATGCAACCTGTGTAGTTGAGCTTGTTGGATGGGGAAATTTAGACCTACCACCCCATGTCTTCGGCCTCTGCTTGCCTGTGTGTCCTCCAGTGGCCAGCCGCAACCAGCTTCCAGGCCAGTGCCTTTCACTTCCAGGGAGTGGCCTGGGTACTAGCCAACCACAGCACAGCCTGTCATTGGAAGCCAGCCAGCCAGCCCACCTGGCAGAGTGCAGTAGCCAGCAGTTCACACTCGCTACCATGTTATCCTGAAAATGAGCCCCGCCCCCCAAAAATAAAGCCCTGGCTGTAATTTTGAGCATGCTTGAAATATAAGCCGGTGTGTTGTCTGTTATCAAGGCATGCAGAAACCCCATCACTGGCCGCGCACACACCACACCCACCACCGTGACCTTGGCTGGGAACATTGAGGAGAAGCTTTGGCAGGCAACCAATCAGTCGGGGGTGCAGGCACCAGACTGGCCAATCACAGCCAGCCGATGCTCCTTTTGCTAACTTGTGCCGATGGTCTCGTGGGTGGGTCAACGGCACCGTCATTGGGCCAATCAGTGCTCTCGATCAGTAGCAGTGACCTATCAGATGTCATTGCTACTGGTCAACTGCAGTGAATGGCCAAGGTTTTTGGTGGCTGGTCTGGTGGTGATGCCAACTGGCCCAGTTCTAATGTGTGTGAAGTTTCCACACCACCAGACCAATCACAGCCAGCAGCACTGTCGCAGCCAGGCCAGTAGAGCATCACCACCGGGCCAGCAGAGCATAACCACCGGGCCAGATTTACCAACGGGCCAGCAGAGCATCACCACCGGGCCAGCTTGACCAATGGGCCAGCAGAACATCACCGCCAGGCCGACTGAGGTGGATAAAAGTGAACCAGACACAACAGAGGGTAAGGGGCCACTTGATGCGCAATCTAAGGGCGATCAGGCGATGGTTTAACTATAGTCTAGAATAATTAGAATCAGTAGACTAAAGGTGGCCATACACTGGTCGATTTGCCATCAGATCGACCAACAGATAGATACCTCTCTGATCAAATCTGATCAGAGAGGGATCGTATGGCTGCCTTTACTGCAAACAGATTGTGAATCGATTCCAGCATGAAACCGATCACAATCTGTGGAGCTGCCGCTGCCACTGCCACTGCCACCGCCGAGGCCCCCCCCCCCCCCCCCCCCCATACATTACCTGCTCCGGCCGGCGCGAGTCTCCGCTGTCTTCTTCTCCGCCAAGTTCCAGACCAGCTGGCTTCACTTCACATCCGGGGAAGTTTAAACAGTAGAGGGCGCTCTACTGTTTAAACTTCCTGCCGGGACAGGAAGTTCAGCGAAGTCTGCCGGACTCGGAGCCCAGCGGAGAAGAAGACAGCGGAGACTCGCGCCGGCCGGAGCAGGTAATGTATTGCCGCTGTATTGCGTCGGTCGTCGGGCATTCGAACGCCATTATCGACGAACTCCCGACTCGCCGGCGATCGAGCTAAATCTTCCGCACGGACGGATCGACGGGAATCGACGGGAACGATTGATTTCGGTCGGAAATTGATCATTCGGTCAACATTTACGCAACAATTTCACAGCAGATTCGATCACAGTGATCGAATCTGCTGTATATCGGCGGGAAAATCGTTAGGTGTATGGGCTCCTTAAGGTGGATAGAAGAGGACCTGTCACAAGAGGGCAGGCGGCCTCTTGATCAGTAACCTGATGGTTTGCTTGTGGAGGACGAGGGGCATGGGGGGTGGTTTCAGGACACAGACAGTTGGAGCAGCAGTGAGGTGCCAGGATGTGTCTCCCCCCATCCCCCAGGCATGGTGCCCCCAGGAACACAGCATGACTTCCACTCCTTATTTGGTATAAATAACATGAATGCCGCCTCCCCCAACACAAATATTCCTGGCAGTTCCTGGCTCTTCAAGAAATTCCGAGCAAAAAGCATGTCATGTATGTACTGCCTGTGTCACACGTGTGTCTCAGCTGCACAGAGCCGCATGTCATGTATGTACTGCCTGTGTCACACGCGTGTCTCACCTGCACAGAGCCGCATGTCATGTATGTACTGCCAGTGTCACACGCGTGTCTCAGCTGCACAGAGCTGCATGTTATGTATGTACTGCCTGTGTCACACGCGTGTCTCAGCTGCACAAAGCTGCATGTCATGTATGTACTGCCTGTGTCACACGCGTGTCTCACCTGCACAGAGCCGCATGTCATGTATGTACTGCCAGTGTCACACGCGTGTCTCAGCTGCACAGGGCCGCATGTCATGTATTTACTGCCTGTGTCACACGTGTGTCTCAGCTGCACAGAGCTACATGTCATGTATGTACTGCCTGTGTCACACATGTGTCTCAGCTGCACGAAGCCGCATGTCATGTATGTACTGCCTGTGTCACACGTGTGTCTCAGCTGCACAGAGCCGCATGTCATGTATGTACTGCCTGCTTCACACGCGTGTCTCAGCTGCACGGAGCCGCATGTCATGTATGTACTGCCTGTGTCACACGTGTGTCTCAGCTGCACAGAGCCGCATGTCATGTATGTACTGCCTGCTTCACACGCGTGTCTCAGCTGCACGGAGCCGCATGTCATGTATGTACTGCCTGTGTCACACGCGTGTCTCACCTGCACAGGGCCGCATGTCATGTATGTACTACCAGTGTCACACGCGTGTCTCAGCTGCACAGAGCCGCATGTCATGTATGTACTGCCTGTGTCACACGTGTGTCTCAGCTGCACAGAGCCGCGTGTCATGTATGTACTGCCAGTGTCACACGCGTGTCTCAGCTGCACAGAGCCGCATGTCATGTATGTACTGCCTGTGTCACACGTGTGTCTCAGCTGCACAGAGCCGCATGTCATGTATGTACTGCCTGCTTCACACGTGTGTCTCAGCTGCACAGAGCTGCATGTCATGTATGTACTGCCTGTGTCACACGCGTGTCTCACCTGCACAGGGCCGCATGTCATGTATGTACTACCAGTGTCACACGCGTGTCTCAGCTGCACAGAGCCGCATGTCATGTATGTACTGCCTGTGTCACACGTGTGTCTCAGCTGCACAGAGCCGCGTGTCATGTATGTACTGCCAGTGTCACACGCGTGTCTCAGCTGCACAGAGCCGCATGTCATGTATGTACTGCCTGTGTCACACGCGTGTCTCAGCTGCACAGAGCCGCATGTCACACATGTGTCTCAGCTGCACGGAGCCGCATGTCATGTATGTACTGCCTGTGTCACACGTGTGTCTCAGCTGCACAGAGCCGCATGTCATGTATGTACTGCCTGCTTCACACGCGTGTCTCAGCTGCACGGAGCCGCATGTCATGTATGTACTGCCTGTGTCACACGTGTGTCTCAGCTGCACAGAGCCGCATGTCATGTATGTACTGCCTGTGTCACACGTGTGTCTCAGCTGCACAGAGCCGCATGTCATGTATGTACTGCCTGTGTCACACGTGTGTCTCAGCTGCACAGAGCCGCGTGTCATGTATGTACTGCCTGTGTCACACGTGTGTCTCAGCTGCACAGAGCCGCGTGTCATGTATGTACTACCTGTGTCACACACGTGTCTCAGCTGCACAGAGCCGCATGTCATGTATGTACTGCATGTGTCACACGCGTGTCTCAGCTGCACAGAGCCGCATGTCATGTATGTACTGCCTGTGTCACACGCGTGTCTCAGCTGCACAGAGCTGCATGTTATGTATGTACTGCCTGTGTCACACGCGTGTCTCAGCTGCACAGAGCCGCATGTCATGTATGTACTGCCTGTGTCACACGTGTGTCTCAGCTGCACAGAGCCGCGTGTCATGTATGTACTGCCTGTGTCACACGTGTGTCTCAGCTGCACAGAGCCGCGTGTCATGTATGTACTGCCTGTGTCACACGTGTCTCAGCTGCACAGAGCCGCATGTCATGTATGTACTGCCAGTGTCACACGTGTCTCAGCTGCACAGAGCCGCATGTCATGTATGTACTGCCTGTGTCACACGCGTGTCTCACCTGCACAGAGCCGCATGTCATGTATGTACTGCCTGTGTCACACGTGTGTCTCAGCTGCACAGAGCCGCGTGTCATGTATGTACTGCCTGTGTCACACGTGTCTCAGCTGCACAGAGCCGCATGTCATGTATGTACTGCCAGTGTCACACGTGTCTCAGCTGCACAGAGCCGCATGTCATGTATGTACTGCCTGTGTCACACGCGTGTCTCACCTGCACAGAGCCGCATGTCATGTATGTACTGCCTGTGTCACACGTGTCTCAGCTGCACAGAGCCGCATGTCATGTATGTACTGCCAGTGTCACACGTGTCTCAGCTGCACAGAGCCGCATGTCATGTGTGTACTGCCTGTGTCACACGTGTGTCTCAGCTGCACAGAGCCGCATGTCATGTATGTACTGCCTGTGTCACACGCGTGTCTCAGCTGCACAGAGCTGCATGTTATGTATGTACTGCCTGTGTCACACGCGTGTCTCAGCTGCACAGAGCCGCATGTCATGTATGTACTGCCTGTGTCACACGCGTGTCTCAGCTGCACAGAGCTGCATGTTATGTATGTACTGCCTGTGTCACACGCGTGTCTCAGCTGCACAGAGCCGCATGTCATGTATGTACTGCCTGTGTCACACGCGTGTCTCAGCTGCACAGAGCCGCATGTCATGTATGTACTGCCTGTGTCACACGCGTGTCTCACCTGCACAGAGCCGCATGTTATGTATGTGCTGCCTGTGTCACACGTGTGTCTCAGCTGCACAGAGCCGCATGTCATGTATGTACTGCCTGTGTCACACGCGTGTCTCACCTGCACAGGGCCGCATGTCATGTATGTACTGCCTGTGTCACACGTGTGTCTCAGCTGCACAGAGCCGCATGTCATGTATGTACTGCCAGTGTCACACGCGTGTCTCAGCTGCACAGAGCCGCATGTCATGTATGTACTGCCAGTGTCACACGCGTGTCTCAGCTGCACAGAGCCGCATGTCATGTATGTGCTGCCTGTGTCACACGCGTGTCTCAGCTGCACAGAGCTGCATGTCATGTATGTACTGCCTGTGTCACACGTGTGTCTCAGCTGCACAGAGCTGCATGTCATGTATGTACTGCCTGTGTCACACGTGTGTCTCAGCTGCACAGAGCTGCATGTCATGTATGTACTGCCTGTGTCACACGCGTGTCTCAGCTGCACAGAGCCGCATGTCATGTATGTACTGCCTGTGTCACACGTGTGTCTCAGCTGCACAGAGCTGCATGTCATGTATGTACTGCCTGTGTCACACGTGTGTCTCAGCTGCACAGAGCCGCATGTCATGTATGTACTGCCTGTGTCACACATGTGTCTCAGCTGCACGGAGCCGCATGTCATGTATGTACTGCCTGTGTCACACGTGTGTCTCAGCTGCACAGAGCTGCATGTCATGTATGTACTGCCTGTGTCACACGCGTGTCTCAGCTGCACAGAGCCGCATGTCATGTATGTACTGCCTGTGTCACACGTGTGTCTCAGCTGCACAGAGCTGCATGTCATGTATGTGCTGTCTGTGTCACACGTGTGTCTCAGCTGCACAGAGCCGCATGTCATGTATGTAGTGCCTGTGTCACACGTGTGTCTCAGCTGCACAGAGCCGCATGTCATGTATGTACTGCCTGTGTCACACGTGTGTCTCAGCTGCACAGAGCCGCATATCATGTATGTACTGCCTGTGTCACACGTGTGTCTCAGCTGCACAGGGCCGCATGTCATGTATGTACTGCCTGTGTCACACGCGTGTCTCAGCTGCACAGAGCCGCATGTCATGTATGTACTGCCTGTGTCACACGTGTGTCTCAGCTGCACAGAGCCGCATGTCATGTATATGCTGCCTGTGTCACACGTGTGTCTCAGCTGCACAGGGCCGCATGTCAAGTATGTGCTGCCTGTGTCACACGTGTGTCTCAGCTGCACAGAGCCGCATGTCATGTATGTACTGCCTGTGTCACACGCGTGTCTCAGCTGCACAGAGCCGCATGTCATGTATGTACTGCCTGTGTCACACGCGTGTCTCAGCTGCACAGAGCCGCATGTCATGTATGTACTGCCTGTGTCACACGCGTGTCTCACCTGCACAGGGCCGCATGTCATGTATATGCTGCCTGTGTCACACGCGTGTCTCACCTGCACAGGGCCGCATGTCATGTATGTACTGCCTGTGTCACACGTGTGTCTCAGCTGCACAGGGCCGCATGTCATGTATGTACTGCCTGTGTCACACGTGTCTCAGCTGCACAGAGCCGCATGTCATGTATGTACTGCCTGTGTCACACGTGTGTCTCAGCTGCACAGAGCTGCATGTCATGTATGTACTGCCTGTGTCACACGCGTGTCTCAGCTGCACAGAGCTGCAAGTCATGTATGTACTGGCAGTGTCACACGTGTGTCTCAGCTGCACAGAGCCGCATGTCATGTATGTACTGCCTGTGTCACACGCGTGTCTCAGCTGCACAGAGCCGCATGTCATGTATGTACTGCCCGTGTCACACGTGTGTCTCAGCTGCACAGGGCCGCATGTCATGTATGTACTGCCTGTGTCACACGGGTGTCTCAGCTGCACAGAGCCGCATGTCACGTATGTACTGCCAGTGTCACACGTGTCTCAGCTGCACAGAGCCGCATGTCATGTATGTAGTGCCTGTGTCACACGTGTGTCTCAGCTGCACAGAGCCGCATGTCATGTATGTACTACCTGTGTCACACGTGTGTCTCAGCTGCACAGAGCCGCATGTCATGTATGTACTGCCTGTGTCACACGCGTGTCTCAGCTGCAAAGAGCCGCATGTCATGTATGTACTGCCTGTGTCACACGGGTGTCTCAGCTGCACAGAGCCGCATGTCACGTATGTACTGCCAGTGTCACACGTGTCTCAGCTGCACAGAGCCGCATGTCATGTATGTAGTGCCTGTGTCACACGTGTGTCTCAGCTGCACAGAGCCGCATGTCATGTATGTACTACCTGTGTCACACGCGTGTCTCAGCTGCACAGAGCCGCATGTCATGTATGTACTGCCTGTGTCACACGTGTGTCTCAGCTGCACAGAGCCGCATATCATGTATATACTACCTGTGTCACACGTGTGTCTCAGCTGCACAGAGCCGCATGTCATGTATGTACTGCCTGTGTCACACGCGTGTCTCACCTGCACAGGGCCGCATGTCATGTATGTACTGCCTGTGTCACACGTGTGTCTCAGCTGCACAAAGCTGCATGTCATGTATGTACTGCCTGTGTCACACGTGTGTCTCACCTGCACAGAGCCGCATGTCATGTATGTACTGCCTGTGTCACACGCGTGTCTCAGCTGCACAGAGCCGCATGTCATGTATGTACTGCCTGTGTCACACGTGTGTCTCAGCTGCACAGGGCCGCATGTCATGTATGTACTGCCTGTGTCACACGTGTCTCAGCTGCACAGAGCCGCATGTCATGTATGTACTGCCTGTGTCACACGCGTGTCTCAGCTGCACAGAGCCGCATGTCATGTATGTACTGCCTGTGTCACACGTGTGTCTCAGCTGCACAGAGCTGCATGTCATGTATGTACTGCCTGTGTCACACGCGTGTCTCAGCTGCACAGAGCTGAAAGTCATGTATGTACTGGCAGTGTCACACGTGTGTCTCAGCTGCACAGAGCCGCATGTCATGTATGTACTGCCTGTGTCACACGTGTGTCTCAGCTGCACAGAGCCGCATGTCATGTATGTACTGCCCGTGTCACACGTGTGTCTCAGCTGCACAGGGCCGCATGTCATGTATGTACTGCCTGTGTCACACGGGTGTCTCAGCTGCACAGAGCCGCATGTCACGTATGTACTGCCAGTGTCACACGTGTCTCAGCTGCACAGAGCCGCATGTCATGTATGTAGTGCCTGTGTCACACGCGTGTCTCAGCTGCACAGAGCCGCATGTCATGTATGTACTGCCTGTGTCACACGTGTGTCTCAGCTGCACAGAACCGCATGTCATGTATATACTACCTGTGTCACACGTGTGTCTCAGCTGCACAGAGCCGCATGTCATGTATGTACTGCCTGTGTCACACGTGTGTCTCAGCTGCACAGAGCTGCATGTCATGTATGTACTGCCTGTGTCACACGCGTGTCTCAGCTACACAGAGCCGCATGTCATGTATGTACTGCCTGTGTCACACGTGTGTCTCAGCTGCACAGAGCTGCATGTCATGTATGTAGTGCCTGTGTCACACGCGTGTCTCAGCTGCACAGAGCCGCATGTCATGTATGTACTGCCTGTGTCACACGTGTGTCTCAGCTGCACAGAACCGCATGTCATGTATATACTACCTGTGTCACACGTGTGTCTCAGCTGCACAGAGCCGCATGTCATGTATGTACTGCCTGTGTCACACGCGTGTCTCAGGTGCACAGAGCCGCATGTCATGTATGTACTGCCTGTGTCACACGCGTGTCTCAGCTGCACAGAGCAGCATGTCATGTATGTACTGCCTGTGTCACACGCGTGTCTCAGCTGCACAGGGCCGCATGTCATGTATGTACTGCCTGTGTCACACGTGTGTCTCAGCTGCACAGGGCTGCATGTCATGTATGTACTGCCTGTGTCACACGCGTGTCTCAGCTGCACAGGGCTGCATGTCATGTATGTACTGCCTGTGTCACACGCGTGTCTCAGGTGCACAGAGCCGCATGTCATGTATGTACTGCCTGTGTCACACGTGTGTCTCAGCTGCACACAGCTGCATGTCATGTATGTACTGCCTGTGTCACACGTGTGTCTCACCTGCACAGGGCCGCATGTCATGTATGTACTGCCTGTGTCACACGTGTGTCTCAGCTGCACAGAGCTGCATGTCATGTATGTACTGCCTGTGTCACACGCGTGTCTCAGCTGCACAGAGCCGCATGTCATGTATGTACTGCCTGTGTCACACGTGTGTCTCACCTGCACAGGGCCGCATGTCATGTATGTACTGCCTGTGTCACACGTGTGTCTCAACTGCACAGAGCCACATGTCATGTGTGTGCTGCTTGTGTCACACGTGTGTCTCAGCTGCACAGAGCCGCATGTCATGTATGTGCTGCCTGTGTCACACGCGTGTCTCACCTGCACAGGGCCGCATGTCATGTATGTACTGCCTGTGTCACACGCGTGTCTCACCTGCACAGGGCCGCATGTCATGTATGTACTGCCTGTGTCACACGCGTGTCTCACCTGCACAGAGCCGCATGTCATGTATGTAGTGCCTGTGTCACACGTGTGTCTCAGCTGCACAGAGCCGCATGTCATGTATATGCTGCCTGTGTCACACGTGTGTCTCAGCTGCACAGAGCCGCATGTCATGTATGTACTGCCTGTGTCACACGCGTGTCTCACCTGCACAGAGCCGCATGTCATGTATGTACTGCCTGTGTCACACGCGTGTCTCACCTGCACAGGACCGCATGTCATGTATATGCTGCCTGTGTCACACGCGTGTCTCACCTGCACAGGGCCGCATGTCATGTATGTACTGCCTGTGTCACACGTGTGTCTCAGCTGCACAGGGCCGCATGTCATGTATGTACTGCCTGTGTCACACGTGTCTCAGCTGCACAGAGCCGCATGTCATGTATGTACTGCCTGTGTCACACCCGTGTCTCAGCTGCACAGAGCCGCATGTCATGTATGTACTGCCTGTGTCACACGTGTGTCTCAGCTGCACAGAGCTGCATGTCATGTATGTACTGCCTGTGTCACACGCGTGTCTCAGCTGCACAGAGCTGCAAGTCATGTATGTACTGGCAGTGTCACACGTGTGTCTCAGCTGCACAGAGCCGCATGTCATGTATGTACTGCCTGTGTCACACGCGTGTCTCAGCTGCACAGAGCCGCATGTCATGTATGTACTGCCCGTGTCACACGTGTGTCTCAGCTGCACAGGGTCGCATGTCATGTATGTACTGCCTGTGTCACACGGGTGTCTCAGCTGCACAGAGCCGCATGTCACGTATGTACTGCCAGTGTCACACGTGTCTCAGCTGCACAGAGCCGCATGTCATGTATGTAGTGCCTGTGTCACACGTGTGTCTCAGCTGCACAGAGCCGCATGTCATGTATGTACTACCTGTGTCACACGTGTGTCTCAGCTGCACAGAGCCGCATGTCATGTATGTACTGCCTGTGTCACACGCGTGTCTCAGCTGCAAAGAGCCGCATGTCATGTATGTACTGCCTGTGTCACACGGGTGTCTCAGCTGCACAGAGCCGCATGTCACGTATGTACTGCCAGTGTCACACGTGTCTCAGCTGCACAGAGCCGCATGTCATGTATGTAGTGCCTGTGTCACACGTGTGTCTCAGCTGCACAGAGCCGCATGTCATGTATGTACTACCTGTGTCACACGCGTGTCTCAGCTGCACAGAGCCGCATGTCATGTATGTACTGCCTGTGTCACACGTGTGTCTCAGCTGCACAGAGCCGCATGTCATGTATATACTACCTGTGTCACACGTGTGTCTCAGCTGCACAGAGCCGCATGTCATGTATGTACTGCCTGTGTCACACGCGTGTCTCACCTGCACAGGGCCGCATGTCATGTATGTACTGCCTGTGTCACACGTGTGTCTCAGCTGCACAAAGCCGCATGTCATGTATGTACTGCCTGTGTCACACGTGTGTCTCACCTGCACAGAGCCGCATGTCATGTATGTACTGCCTGTGTCACACGCGTGTCTCAGCTGCACAGAGCCGCATGTCATGTATGTACTGCCTGTGTCACACGTGTGTCTCAGCTGCACAGGGCCGCATGTCATGTATGTACTGCCTGTGTCACACGTGTCTCAGCTGCACAGAGCCGCATGTCATGTATGTACTGCCTGTGTCACACGCGTGTCTCAGCTGCACAGAGCCGCATGTCATGTATGTACTGCCTGTGTCACACGCGTATCTCAGCTGCACAGAGCTGAAAGTCATGTATGTACTGGCAGTGTCACACGTGTGTCTCAGCTGCACAGAGCCGCATGTCATGTATGTACTGCCTGTGTCACACGTGTGTCTCAGCTGCACAGAGCCGCATGTCATGTATGTACTGCCCGTGTCACACGTGTGTCTCAGCTGCACAGGGCCGCATGTCATGTATGTACTGCCTGTGTCACACGGGTGTCTCAGCTGCACAGAGCCGCATGTCACGTATGTACTGCCAGTGTCACACGTGTCTCAGCTGCACAGAGCCGCATGTCATGTATGTAGTGCCTGTGTCACACGCGTGTCTCAGCTGCACAGAGCCGCATGTCATGTATGTACTGCCTGTGTCACACGTGTGTCTCAGCTGCACAGAACCGCATGTCATGTATATACTACCTGTGTCACACGTGTGTCTCAGCTGCACAGAACCGCATGTCATGTATATACTACCTGTGTCACACGTGTGTCTCAGCTGCACAGAGCTGCATGTCATGTATGTACTGCCTGTGTCACACGCGTATCTCAGCTGCACAGAGCTGAAAGTCATGTATGTACTGGCAGTGTCACACGTGTGTCTCAGCTGCACAGAGCCGCATGTCATGTATGTACTGCCTGTGTCACACGTGTGTCTCAGCTGCACAGAGCCGCATGTCATGTATGTACTGCCCGTGTCACACGTGTGTCTCAGCTGCACAGGGCCGCATGTCATGTATGTACTGCCTGTGTCACACGGGTGTCTCAGCTGCACAGAGCCGCATGTCACGTATGTACTGCCAGTGTCACACGTGTCTCAGCTGCACAGAGCCGCATGTCATGTATGTAGTGCCTGTGTCACACGCGTGTCTCAGCTGCACAGAGCCGCATGTCATGTATGTACTGCCTGTGTCACACGTGTGTCTCAGCTGCACAGAACCGCATGTCATGTATATACTACCTGTGTCACACGTGTGTCTCAGCTGCACAGAGCCGCATGTCATGTATGTACTGCCTGTGTCACACGTGTGTCTCAGCTGCACAGAGCTGCATGTCATGTATGTACTGCCTGTGTCACACGCGTGTCTCAGCTACACAGAGCCGCATGTCATGTATGTACTGCCTGTGTCACACGTGTGTCTCAGCTGCACAGAGCTGCATGTCATGTATGTAGTGCCTGTGTCACACGCGTGTCTCAGCTGCACAGAGCCGCATGTCATGTATGTACTGCCTGTGTCACACGTGTGTCTCAGCTGCACAGAACCGCATGTCATGTATATACTACCTGTGTCACACGCGTGTCTCAGCTGCACAGAGCCGCATGTCATGTATGTAGTGCCTGTGTCACACGCGTGTCTCAGCTGCACAGAGCTGCATGTCATGTATGTACTGCCTGTGTCACACGTGTGTCTCAGCTGCACAGAGCCGCATGTCATGTATGTACTGCCTGTGTCACACGCGTGTCTCAGGTGCACAGAGCCGCATGTCATGTATGTACTGCCTGTGTCACACGCGTGTCTCAGCTGCACAGAGCAGCATGTCATGTATGTACTGCCTGTGTCACACGCGTGTCTCAGCTGCACAGGGCCGCATGTCATGTATGTACTGCCTGTGTCACACGTGTGTCTCAGCTGCACAGAGCTGCATGTCATGTATGTACTGCCTGTGTCACACGTGTGTCTCACCTGCACAGGGCCGCATGTCATGTATGTACTGCCTGTGTCACACGTGTGTCTCAGCTGCACAGAGCTGCATGTCATGTATGTACTGCCTGTGTCACACGCGTGTCTCACCTGCACAGAGCCGCATGTCATGTATGTACTGCCTGTGTCACACGTGTGTCTCAGCTGCACAGAGCCGCATGTCATGTATGTACTGCCTGTGTCACACGTGTGTCTCACCTGCACAGGGCCGCATGTCATGTATGTACTGCCTGTGTCACACGTGTGTCTCAGCTGCACAGAGCTGCATGTCATGTATGTACTGCCTGTGTCACACGTGTGTCTCAGCTGCACAGAGCCGCATGTCATGTATGTGCTGCCTGTGTCACACGCGTGTCTCACCTGCACAGGGCCGCATGTCATGTATGTACTGCCTGTGTCACACGCGTGTCTCACCTGCACAGGGCCGCATGTCATGTATGTACTGCCTGTGTCACACGCGTGTCTCACCTGCACAGAGCCGCATGTCATGTATGTACTGCCTGTGTCACACGTGTGTCTCAGCTGCACAGAGCCTCATGTCATGTATGTACTGCCTGTGTCACACGTGTGTCTCAGCTGCACAGAGCCGCATGTCATGTATGTACTTCCTGTGTCACATGTGTCTCAGCTGCACGGAGCCGCATGTCATGTATGTACTGCCTGTGTAACACGTGTGTCTCACCTGCACAGGGCCGCATGTCATGTATGTACTGCCTGTGTCACACGTGTGTCTCAGCTGCACAGAGCCGCATGTCATGTATGTACTGCCTGTGTCACACGCGTCTCTCAGCTGCACAGAGCCGCATGTCATGTATGTACTGCCTGTATCACACGTGTGTCTCAGCTGCACGGAGCCGCATGTCATGTATGTACTGCCTGTGTCACACGTGTCTCAGCTGCACAGAGCCGCATGTCATGTATGCACTGCCTGTGTCACACGCGTGTCTCACCTGCACAGAGCCGCATGTCATGTATATGCTGCCTGTGTCACACGTGTGTCTCAGCTGCACAGAGCCGCATGTCATGTATGTACTGCCTGTGTCACACGCGTGTCTCACCTGCACAGGGCCGCATGTCATGTATGTACTACCAGTGTCACACGCGTGTCTCAGCTGCACAGAGCCGCATGTCATGTATGTACTGCCTGTGTCACACGCGTGTCTCAGCTGCACAGAGCCGCATGTCATGTATGTACTGCCTGTGTCACACGCGTGTCTCAGCTGCACAGAGCTGCATGTCATGTATGTACTGCCTGTGTCACACACGTGTCTCACCTGCACAGGGCCGCATGTCATGTATGTACTGCCTGTGTCACACGCGTGTCTCAGCTGCACAGGGCCGCATGTCATGTATGTACTGCCAGTGTCACACGTGTGTCTCAGCTGCACAGAGCCGCATGTCATGTATGTACTACCTGTGTCACACGTGTGTCTCAGCTGCACAGAGCCGCATGTCATGTATGTACTGGCAGTGTCACACGTGTGTCTTAGCTGCACAGAGCCGCATGTCATGTATGTGCTGTCTGTGTCACACGTGTGTCTCAGCTGCACAGAGCCGCATGTCATGTATGTACTGCCTGTGTCACACGCGTGTCTCACCTGCACAGGGCCGCATGTCATGTATGTACTGCCTGTGTCACACGTGTGTCTCAGCTGCACAGAGCCGCATGTCATGTATGTACTGCCTGTGTCACACGTGTGTCTCAGCTGCACAGAGCCGCATGTCATGTATGTACTGCCCGTGTCACACGTGTGTCTCAGCTGCACAGGGCCGCATGTCATGTATGTACTGCCTGTGTCACACGTGTGTCTCAGCTGCACAGAGCCGCATGTCATGTATGTACTGCCTGTGTCACACGTGTGTCTCAGCTGCACAGAGCCGCATGTCATGTATGTACTGCCTGTGTCACACGCGTGTCTCAGCTGCACAGAGCTGCATGTCATGTATGTACTACCTGTGTCACACGTGTCTCAGCTGCACAGAGCCGCATGTCATGTATGTACTGCCTGTGTCACACGTGTGTCTCAGCTGCACAGAGCCGCATGTCATGTATGTACTGCCTGTGTCACACGTGTGTCTCAGCTGCACAGAGCCGCATGTCATGTATGTACTGCCTGTGTCACACGCGTGTCTCAGCTGCACAGAGCTGCATGTCATGTATGTACTGCCTGTGTCACACGTGTGTCTCAGCTGCACAGAGCCGCATGTCATGTATGTACTGCCTGTGTCACACGCGTGTCTCACCTGCACAGAGCCGCATGTCATGTATGTACTGCCTGTGTCACACGTGTGTCTCAGCTGCACAGAGCCGCATGTCATGTATGTACTGCCTGTGTCACACGCGTGTCTCACCTGCACAGAGCCGCATGTCATGTATGTACTGCCTGTGTCACACGCGTGTCTCAGCTGCACAGAGCTGCATGTCATGTATGTACTGCCAGTGTCACACGTGTGTCTCAGCTGCACAGAGCCGCATGTCATGTATGTACTACCTGTGTCACACGTGTCTCAGCTGCACAGAGCCGCATGTCATGTATGTACTGCCTGTGTCACACGTGTCTCAGCTGCACAGAGCCTCATGTCATGTATGTACTGCCTGTGTCACACGTGTGTCTCAGCTGCACAGAGCCGCATGTCATGTATGTACTTCCTGTGTCACATGTGTCTCAGCTGCACGGAGCCGCATGTCATGTATGTACTGCCTGTGTAACACGTGTGTCTCACCTGCACAGGGCCGCATGTCATGTATGTACTGCCTGTGTCACACGTGTGTCTCAGCTGCACAGAGCCGCATGTCATGTATGTACTGCCTGTGTCACACGCGTCTCTCAGCTGCACAGAGCCGCATGTCATGTATGTACTGCCTGTATCACACGTGTGTCTCAGCTGCACGGAGCCGCATGTCATGTATGTACTGCCTGTGTCACACGTGTCTCAGCTGCACAGAGCCGCATGTCATGTATGCACTGCCTGTGTCACACGCGTGTCTCACCTGCACAGAGCCGCATGTCATGTATATGCTGCCTGTGTCACACGTGTGTCTCAGCTGCACAGAGCCGCATGTCATGTATGTACTGCCTGTGTCACACGCGTGTCTCACCTGCACAGGGCCGCATGTCATGTATGTACTACCAGTGTCACACGCGTGTCTCAGCTGCACAGAGCCGCATGTCATGTATGTACTGCCTGTGTCACACGCGTGTCTCAGCTGCACAGAGCCGCATGTCATGTATGTACTGCCTGTGTCACACGCGTGTCTCAGCTGCACAGAGCTGCATGTCATGTATGTACTGCCTGTGTCACACACGTGTCTCACCTGCACAGGGCCGCATGTCATGTATGTACTGCCTGTGTCACACGCGTGTCTCAGCTGCACAGGGCCGCATGTCATGTATGTACTGCCAGTGTCACACGTGTGTCTCAGCTGCACAGAGCCGCATGTCATGTATGTACTACCTGTGTCACACGTGTGTCTCAGCTGCACAGAGCCGCATGTCATGTATGTACTGGCAGTGTCACACGTGTGTCTTAGCTGCACAGAGCCGCATGTCATGTATGTGCTGTCTGTGTCACACGTGTGTCTCAGCTGCACAGAGCCGCATGTCATGTATGTACTGCCTGTGTCACACGCGTGTCTCACCTGCACAGGGCCGCATGTCATGTATGTACTGCCTGTGTCACACGTGTGTCTCAGCTGCACAGAGCCGCATGTCATGTATGTACTGCCTGTGTCACACGTGTGTCTCAGCTGCACAGAGCCGCATGTCATGTATGTACTGCCCGTGTCACACGTGTGTCTCAGCTGCACAGGGCCGCATGTCATGTATGTACTGCCTGTGTCACACGTGTGTCTCAGCTGCACAGAGCCGCATGTCATGTATGTACTGCCTGTGTCACACGTGTGTCTCAGCTGCACAGAGCCGCATGTCATGTATGTACTGCCTGTGTCACACGCGTGTCTCAGCTGCACAGAGCTGCATGTCATGTATGTACTACCTGTGTCACACGTGTCTCAGCTGCACAGAGCCGCATGTCATGTATGTACTGCCTGTGTCACACGTGTGTCTCAGCTGCACAGAGCCGCATGTCATGTATGTACTGCCTGTGTCACACGTGTGTCTCAGCTGCACAGAGCCGCATGTCATGTATGTACTGCCTGTGTCACACGCGTGTCTCAGCTGCACAGAGCTGCATGTCATGTATGTACTGCCTGTGTCACACGTGTGTCTCAGCTGCACAGAGCCGCATGTCATGTATGTACTGCCTGTGTCACACGCGTGTCTCACCTGCACAGAGCCGCATGTCATGTATGTACTGCCTGTGTCACACGTGTGTCTCAGCTGCACAGAGCCGCATGTCATGTATGTACTGCCTGTGTCACACGCGTGTCTCACCTGCACAGAGCCGCATGTCATGTATGTACTGCCTGTGTCACACGCGTGTCTCAGCTGCACAGAGCTGCATGTCATGTATGTACTGCCAGTGTCACACGTGTGTCTCAGCTGCACAGAGCCGCATGTCATGTATGTACTACCTGTGTCACACGTGTCTCAGCTGCACAGAGCCGCATGTCATGTATGTACTGCCTGTGTCACACGTGTCTCAGCTGCACAGAGCCGCATGTCATGTATGTACTGCCTGTGTCACACGTGTGTCTCAGCTGCACAGAGCCGCATGTCATGTATGTACTGCCTGTGTCACACGCGTGTCTCACCTGCACAGAGCCGCATGTCATGTATGTACTGCCTGTGTCACACGTGTGTCTCAGCTGCACAGAGCCGCATGTCATGTATGTACTGCCTGTGTCACACGCGTGTCTCACCTGCACAGAGCCGCATGTCATGTATGTACTGCCTGTGTCACACGTGTGTCTCAGCTGCACAGAGCCGCATGTCATGTATGTACTGCCAGTGTCACACGCGTGTCTCACCTGCACAGGGCTGCATGTCATGTATGTACTGCCTGTGTCACACGTGTGTCTCAGCTGCACAGAGCCGCATGTCATGTATGTACTGCCTGTGTCACACGTGTGTCTCAGCTGCACAGAGCCGCATGTCATGTATGTACTGCCTGTGTCACACGTGTGTCTCAGCTGCACAGAGCCGCATGTCATGTATGTACTGCCTGTATCACACGCGTGTCTCACCTGCACAGGGCCGCATGTCATGTATGTACTGCCTGTGTCACACGCGTGTCTCAGCTGCACAGGGCCGCATGTCACGTATGTACTGCCAGTGTCACATGTGTCTCAGCTGCACAGAGCCGCATGTCACGTATGTACTGCCAGTGTCACACGTGTCTCAGCTGCACAGAGCCGCATGTCATGTATGTACTGCCTGTGTCACACGCGTGTCTCAGCTGCACAGAGCCGCATGTCATGTATGTACTGCCTGTGTCACACGTGTGTCTCAGCTGCACAGAGCCGCATGTCATGTATGTACTGCCTGTGTCACACGCGTGTCTCAGCTCCACAGAGCCGCATGTCATGTATGTACTGCCTGTGTCACACGCGTGTCTCAGCTGCACAGAGCCGCATGTCATGTATGTACTGCCTGTGTCACACGCGTGTCTCGCCTGCACAGGGCCGCATGTCATGTATGTACTGCCTGTGTCACACGTGTGTCCCAGTTGCACAGAGCCGCATGTCATGTATGTACTGCCTGTGTCACACACGTTTCTCACCTGCACAGAGCCGCATGTCATGTATGTACTGCCTGTGTCACACGTGTGTCTCAGCTGCACAGAGCCTCATGTCATGTATGTACTGCCTGTGTCACACGTGTGTCTCAGCTGCACAGAGCCGCATGTCATGTATGTACTTCCTGTGTCACATGTGTCTCAGCTGCACGGAGCCGCATGTCATGTATGTACTGCCTGTGTAACACGTGTGTCTCACCTGCACAGGGCCGCATGTCATGTATGTACTGCCTGTGTCACACGTGTGTCTCAGCTGCACAGAGCCGCATGTCATGTATGTACTGCCTGTGTCACACGCGTCTCTCAGCTGCACAGAGCCGCATGTCATGTATGTACTGCCTGTATCACACGTGTGTCTCAGCTGCACGGAGCCGCATGTCATGTATGTACTGCCTGTGTCACACGTGTCTCAGCTGCACAGAGCCGCATGTCATGTATGCACTGCCTGTGTCACACGCGTGTCTCACCTGCACAGAGCCGCATGTCATGTATATGCTGCCTGTGTCACACGTGTGTCTCAGCTGCACAGAGCCGCATGTCATGTATGTACTGCCTGTGTCACACGCGTGTCTCACCTGCACAGGGCCGCATGTCATGTATGTACTACCAGTGTCACACGCGTGTCTCAGCTGCACAGAGCCGCATGTCATGTATGTACTGCCTGTGTCACACGCGTGTCTCAGCTGCACAGAGCCGCATGTCATGTATGTACTGCCTGTGTCACACGCGTGTCTCAGCTGCACAGAGCTGCATGTCATGTATGTACTGCCTGTGTCACACACGTGTCTCACCTGCACAGGGCCGCATGTCATGTATGTACTGCCTGTGTCACACGCGTGTCTCAGCTGCACAGGGCCGCATGTCATGTATGTACTGCCAGTGTCACACGTGTGTCTCAGCTGCACAGAGCCGCATGTCATGTATGTACTACCTGTGTCACACGTGTGTCTCAGCTGCACAGAGCCGCATGTCATGTATGTACTGGCAGTGTCACACGTGTGTCTTAGCTGCACAGAGCCGCATGTCATGTATGTGCTGTCTGTGTCACACGTGTGTCTCAGCTGCACAGAGCCGCATGTCATGTATGTACTGCCTGTGTCACACGCGTGTCTCACCTGCACAGGGCCGCATGTCATGTATGTACTGCCTGTGTCACACGTGTGTCTCAGCTGCACAGAGCCGCATGTCATGTATGTACTGCCTGTGTCACACGTGTGTCTCAGCTGCACAGAGCCGCATGTCATGTATGTACTGCCCGTGTCACACGTGTGTCTCAGCTGCACAGGGCCGCATGTCATGTATGTACTGCCTGTGTCACACGTGTGTCTCAGCTGCACAGAGCCGCATGTCATGTATGTACTGCCTGTGTCACACGTGTGTCTCAGCTGCACAGAGCCGCATGTCATGTATGTACTGCCTGTGTCACACGCGTGTCTCAGCTGCACAGAGCTGCATGTCATGTATGTACTACCTGTGTCACACGTGTCTCAGCTGCACAGAGCCGCATGTCATGTATGTACTGCCTGTGTCACACGTGTGTCTCAGCTGCACAGAGCCGCATGTCATGTATGTACTGCCTGTGTCACACGTGTGTCTCAGCTGCACAGAGCCGCATGTCATGTATGTACTGCCTGTGTCACACGCGTGTCTCATCTGCACAGAGCTGCATGTCATGTATGTACTGCCTGTGTCACACGTGTGTCTCAGCTGCACAGAGCCGCATGTCATGTATGTACTGCCTGTGTCACACGCGTGTCTCACCTGCACAGAGCCGCATGTCATGTATGTACTGCCTGTGTCACACGTGTGTCTCAGCTGCACAGAGCCGCATGTCATGTATGTACTGCCTGTGTCACACGCGTGTCTCACCTGCACAGAGCCGCATGTCATGTATGTACTGCCTGTGTCACACGCGTGTCTCAGCTGCACAGAGCTGCATGTCATGTATGTACTGCCAGTGTCACACGTGTGTCTCAGCTGCACAGAGCTGCATGTCATGTATGTACTACCTGTGTCACACGTGTCTCAGCTGCACAGAGCCGCATGTCATGTATGTACTGCCTGTGTCACACGTGTCTCAGCTGCACAGAGCCGCATGTCATGTATGTACTGCCTGTGTCACACGTGTGTCTCAGCTGCACAGAGCCGCATGTCATGTATGTACTGCCTGTGTCACACGCGTGTCTCACCTGCACAGAGCCGCATGTCATGTATGTACTGCCTGTGTCACACGTGTGTCTCAGCTGCACAGAGCCGCATGTCATGTATGTACTGCCTGTGTCACACGCGTGTCTCACCTGCACAGAGCCGCATGTCATGTATGTACTGCCTGTGTCACACGTGTGTCTCAGCTGCACAGAGCCGCATGTCATGTATGTACTGCCAGTGTCACACGCGTGTCTCACCTGCACAGGGCTGCATGTCATGTATGTACTGCCTGTGTCACACGTGTGTCTCAGCTGCACAGAGCCGCATGTCATGTATGTACTGCCTGTGTCACACGTGTGTCTCAGCTGCACAGAGCCGCATGTCATGTATGTACTGCCTGTGTCACACGTGTGTCTCAGCTGCACAGAGCCGCATGTCATGTATGTACTGCCTGTATCACACGCGTGTCTCACCTGCACAGGGCCGCATGTCATGTATGTACTGCCTGTGTCACACGCGTGTCTCAGCTGCACAGGGCCGCATGTCACGTATGTACTGCCAGTGTCACATGTGTCTCAGCTGCACAGAGCCGCATGTCACGTATGTACTGCCAGTGTCACACGTGTCTCAGCTGCACAGAGCCGCATGTCATGTATGTACTGCCTGTGTCACACGCGTGTCTCAGCTGCACAGAGCCGCATGTCATGTATGTACTGCCTGTGTCACACGTGTGTCTCAGCTGCACAGAGCCGCATGTCATGTATGTACTGCCTGTGTCACACGCGTGTCTCAGCTCCACAGAGCCGCATGTCATGTATGTACTGCCTGTGTCACACGCGTGTCTCAGCTGCACAGAGCCGCATGTCATGTATGTACTGCCTGTGTCACACGCGTGTCTCGCCTGCACAGGGCCGCATGTCATGTATGTACTGCCTGTGTCACACGTGTGTCCCAGTTGCACAGAGCCGCATGTCATGTATGTACTGCCTGTGTCACACACGTTTCTCACCTGCACAGGGCCGCATGTCATGTATGTACTGCCAGTGTCACACGCGTGTCTCAGCTGCACAGAGCCGCATGTCATGTATGTACTGCCTGTGTCACACGTGTGTCCCAGTTGCACAGGGCCGCATGTCATGTATGTACTGCCTGTGTCACACGTGTGTCTCACCTGCACAGGGCCGCATGTCATGTATGTACTGCCTGTGTCACACGTGTGTCTCAGCTGCACAGAGCTGCATGTCATGTATGTACTGCCTGTGTCACACGCGTGTCTCACCTGCACAGGGCCGCATGTCATGTATGTACTGCCTGTGTCACACGTGCCTCAGCTGCACAGAGCTGCATGTCATGTGTGTGCTGCCTGTGTCACACGTGTCTCAGCTGCACAGAGCCGCATGTCATGTATGTACTGCCTGTGTCACACGCGTGTCTCAGCTGCACAGAGCCGCATGACATGTATGTACTGCCTGTGTCACACGCGTCTCTCACCTGCACAGGGCCGCATGTCATGTATGTACTGCCTGTGTCACACGCGTGTCTCACCTGCACAGGGCCGCATGTCATGTATGTACTGCCTGTGTCACACGTGTGTCTCAGCTGCACAGAGCCGCATGTCATGTATGTACTGCCAGTGTCACACGCGTGTCTCAGCTGCACAGAGCCGCATGTCATGTGTGTACTGCCTGTGTCACACGTGCCGCAGCTGCACAGAGCTGCATGTCATGTATGTACTGCCTGTGTCACACGCGTGTCTCACCTGCACAGAGCCGCATGTCATGTATGTGCTGCCTGTGTCACACGCGTGTCTCAGCTGCACAGAGCCGCATGTCATGTATGTACTGCCTGTGTCACACGTGTGTCTCAGCTGCACAGAGCCGCATGTCATGTATGTGTTGCCTGTGTCACACGTGTGTCTCAGCTGCACAGAGCCGCATGTCATGTATGTACTACCTGTGTCACACGTGTGTCTCAGCTGCACAGAGCCGCATGTCATGTATATGCTGCCTGTGTCACACGCGTGTCTCAGCTGCACAGAGCCTCATGTCATGTATGTACTGCCAGTGTCACACGTGTGTCTCAGCTGCACAGAGCCGCATGTCATGTATGTACTACCTGTGTCACACGTGTGTCTCACCTGCACAGGGCCGCATGTCATGTATGTACTACCTGTGTCACACACGTGTCTCAGCTGCACAGCTGCACATATGTCACGTATGTACTGCCTGTGTCACACGCGTGTCTCAGCTGCACAGAGCTGCATGTCATGTGTGTGCTGCCTGTGTCACACGTGTGTCTCAGCTGCACGGAGCCGCATGTCATGTATGTGCTGCCTGTGTCACACGTGTGTCTCAGCTGTACAGAGCCGCATGTCATGTATGTACTGCCAGTGTCACACGCGTGTCTCAGCTGCACAGGGCCGCATGTCATGTATGTACTGCCTGTGTCACACGTGTCTCAGCTGCACAGAGCCGCATGTCATGTATGTACTGCCTGTGTCACACGTGTCTCAGCTGCACAGAGCCGCATGTCATGTATGTGCTGCCTGTGTCACGCGCGTGTCTCAGCTGCAAAGAGCCGCATGTCATGTATGTACTGCCTGTGTCACACGTGTGTCTCAGCTGCACAGAGCCTCATGTCATGTATGTACTGCCTGTGTCACACGTGTGTCTCAGCTGCACAGAGCCGCATGTCATGTATGTACTGCATGTGTCACACGTGTGTCTCAGCTGCACAGAGCCGCATGTCATGTATGTACTGCCTGTGTCACACGCGTGTCTCAGCTGCACAGAGCTGCATGTCATGTATGTTCTGCCTGTGTCACACGTGTGTCTCAGCTGCACAGAGCCGCATGTCATGTATGTACTGCCTGTGTCACACGCGTGTCTCACCTGCACAGAGCCGCATGTCATGTATGTACTGCCTGTGTCACACGTGTGTCTCAGCTGCACAGAGCCGCATGTCATGTATGTACTGCCTGTGTCACACGCGTGTCTCACCTGCACAGAGCCGCATGTCATGTATGTACTGCCTGTGTCACACGCGTGTCTCAGCTGCACAGAGCTGCATGTCATGTATGTACTACCTGTGTCACACGTGTCTCAGCTGCACAGAGCCGCATGTCATGTATGTACTGCCTGTGTCACACGTGTCTCAGCTGCACAGAGCCGCATGTCATGTATGTACTGCCTGTGTCACACGTGTGTCTCAGCTGCACAGAGCCGCATGTCATGTATGTACTGCCTGTGTCACACGCGTGTCTCACCTGCACAGAGCCGCATGTCATGTATGTACTGCCTGTGTCACACGTGTGTCTCAGCTGCACAGAGCCGCATGTCATGTATGTACTGCCTGTGTCACACGCGTGTCTCACCTGCACAGAGCCGCATGTCATGTATGTACTGCCTGTGTCACACGCGTGTCTCAGCTGCACAGAGCCTCATGTCATGTATGTACTACCTGTGTCACACGTGTGTCTCAGCTGCACAGAGCCGCATGTCATGTATGTACTGCCTGTGTCACACGTGTGTCTCAGCTGCACAGAGCCGCATGTCATGTATGTACTGCCAGTGTCACACGCGTGTCTCACCTGCACAGGGCTGCATGTCATGTATGTACTGCCTGTGTCACACGTGTGTCTCAGCTGCACAGAGCCGCATGTCATGTATGTACTGCCTGTGTCACACGTGTGTCTCAGCTGCACAGAGCCGCATGTCATGTATGTACTGCCTGTGTCACACGTGTGTCTCAGCTGCACAGAGCCGCATGTCATGTATGTACTGCCTGTATCACACGCGTGTCTCACCTGCACAGGGCCGCATGTCATGTATGTACTGCCTGTGTCACACGCGTGTCTCAGCTGCACAGGGCCGCATGTCACGTATGTACTGCCAGTGTCACATGTGTCTCAGCTGCACAGAGCCGCATGTCACGTATGTACTGCCAGTGTCACACGTGTCTCAGCTGCACAGAGCCGCATGTCATGTATGTACTGCCTGTGTCACACGCGTGTCTCAGCTGCACAGAGCCGCATGTCATGTATGTACTGCCTGTGTCACACGTGTGTCTCAGCTGCACAGAGCCGCATGTCATGTATGTACTGCCTGTGTCACACGCGTGTCTCAGCTCCACAGAGCCGCATGTCATGTATGTACTGCCTGTGTCACACGCGTGTCTCAGCTGCACAGAGCCGCATGTCATGTATGTACTGCCTGTGTCACACGTGTGTCTCACCTGCACAGGGCCGCATGTCATGTATGTACTGCCAGTGTCACACGCGTGTCTCAGCTGCACAGAGCCGCATGTCATGTATGTACTGCCTGTGTCACACGTGTGTCCCAGTTGCACAGGGCCGCATGTCATGTATGTACTGCCTGTGTCACACGTGTGTCTCACCTGCACAGGGCCGCATGTCATGTATGTACTGCCTGTGTCACACGTGTGTCTCAGCTGCACAGAGCTGCATGTCATGTATGTACTGCCTGTGTCACACGCGTGTCTCACCTGCACAGGGCCGCATGTCATGTATGTACTGCCTGTGTCACACGTGCCTCAGCTGCACAGAGCTGCATGTCATGTGTGTGCTGCCTGTGTCACACGTGTCTCAGCTGCACAGAGCCGCATGTCATGTATGTACTGCCTGTGTCACACGCGTGTCTCAGCTGCACAGAGCCGCATGACATGTATGTACTGCCTGTGTCACACGCGTCTCTCACCTGCACAGGGCCGCATGTCATGTATGTACTGCCTGTGTCACACGCGTGTCTCACCTGCACAGGGCCGCATGTCATGTATGTACTGCCTGTGTCACACGTGTGTCTCAGCTGCACAGAGCCGCATGTCATGTATGTACTGCCAGTGTCACACGCGTGTCTCAGCTGCACAGAGCCGCATGTCATGTGTGTACTGCCTGTGTCACACGTGCCGCAGCTGCACAGAGCTGCATGTCATGTATGTACTGCCTGTGTCACACGCGTGTCTCACCTGCACAGAGCCGCATGTCATGTATGTGCTGCCTGTGTCACACGCGTGTCTCAGCTGCACAGAGCCGCATGTCATGTATGTACTGCCTGTGTCACACGTGTGTCTCAGCTGCACAGAGCCGCATGTCATGTATGTGTTGCCTGTGTCACACGTGTGTCTCAGCTGCACAGAGCCGCATGTCATGTATGTACTACCTGTGTCACACGTGTGTCTCAGCTGCACAGAGCCGCATGTCATGTATATGCTGCCTGTGTCACACGCGTGTCTCAGCTGCACAGAGCCTCATGTCATGTATGTACTGCCAGTGTCACACGTGTGTCTCAGCTGCACAGAGCCGCATGTCATGTATGTACTACCTGTGTCACACGTGTGTCTCACCTGCACAGGGCCGCATGTCATGTATGTACTACCTGTGTCACACACGTGTCTCAGCTGCACAGCTGCACATATGTCACGTATGTACTGCCTGTGTCACACGCGTGTCTCAGCTGCACAGAGCTGCATGTCATGTGTGTGCTGCCTGTGTCACACGTGTGTCTCAGCTGCACGGAGCCGCATGTCATGTATGTGCTGCCTGTGTCACACGTGTGTCTCAGCTGTACAGAGCCGCATGTCATGTATGTACTGCCAGTGTCACACGCGTGTCTCAGCTGCACAGGGCCGCATGTCATGTATGTACTGCCTGTGTCACACGTGTCTCAGCTGCACAGAGCCGCATGTCATGTATGTACTGCCTGTGTCACACGTGTCTCAGCTGCACAGAGCCGCATGTCATGTATGTGCTGCCTGTGTCACGCGCGTGTCTCAGCTGCAAAGAGCCGCATGTCATGTATGTACTGCCTGTGTCACACGTGTGTCTCAGCTGCACAGAGCCTCATGTCATGTATGTACTGCCTGTGTCACACGTGTGTCTCAGCTGCACAGAGCCGCATGTCATGTATGTACTGCATGTGTCACACGTGTGTCTCAGCTGCACAGAGCCGCATGTCATGTATGTACTGCCTGTGTCACACGCGTGTCTCAGCTGCACAGAGCTGCATGTCATGTATGTTCTGCCTGTGTCACACGTGTGTCTCAGCTGCACAGAGCCGCATGTCATGTATGTACTGCCTGTGTCACACGCGTGTCTCACCTGCACAGAGCCGCATGTCATGTATGTACTGCCTGTGTCACACGTGTGTCTCAGCTGCACAGAGCCGCATGTCATGTATGTACTGCCTGTGTCACACGCGTGTCTCACCTGCACAGAGCCGCATGTCATGTATGTACTGCCTGTGTCACACGCGTGTCTCAGCTGCACAGAGCTGCATGTCATGTATGTACTACCTGTGTCACACGTGTCTCAGCTGCACAGAGCCGCATGTCATGTATGTACTGCCTGTGTCACACGTGTCTCAGCTGCACAGAGCCGCATGTCATGTATGTACTGCCTGTGTCACACGTGTGTCTCAGCTGCACAGAGCCGCATGTCATGTATGTACTGCCTGTGTCACACGCGTGTCTCACCTGCACAGAGCCGCATGTCATGTATGTACTGCCTGTGTCACACGTGTGTCTCAGCTGCACAGAGCCGCATGTCATGTATGTACTGCCTGTGTCACACGCGTGTCTCACCTGCACAGAGCCGCATGTCATGTATGTACTGCCTGTGTCACACGCGTGTCTCAGCTGCACAGAGCCTCATGTCATGTATGTACTACCTGTGTCACACGTGTGTCTCAGCTGCACAGAGCCGCATGTCATGTATGTACTGCCTGTGTCACACGTGTGTCTCAGCTGCACAGAGCCGCATGTCATGTATGTACTGCCAGTGTCACACGCGTGTCTCACCTGCACAGGGCTGCATGTCATGTATGTACTGCCTGTGTCACACGTGTGTCTCAGCTGCACAGAGCCGCATGTCATGTATGTACTGCCTGTGTCACACGTGTGTCTCAGCTGCACAGAGCCGCATGTCATGTATGTACTGCCTGTGTCACACGTGTGTCTCAGCTGCACAGAGCCGCATGTCATGTATGTACTGCCTGTATCACACGCGTGTCTCACCTGCACAGGGCCGCATGTCATGTATGTACTGCCTGTGTCACACGCGTGTCTCAGCTGCACAGGGCCGCATGTCACGTATGTACTGCCAGTGTCACATGTGTCTCAGCTGCACAGAGCCGCATGTCACGTATGTACTGCCAGTGTCACACGTGTCTCAGCTGCACAGAGCCGCATGTCATGTATGTACTGCCTGTGTCACACGCGTGTCTCAGCTGCACAGAGCCGCATGTCATGTATGTACTGCCTGTGTCACACGTGTGTCTCAGCTGCACAGAGCCGCATGTCATGTATGTACTGCCTGTGTCACACGCGTGTCTCAGCTCCACAGAGCCGCATGTCATGTATGTACTGCCTGTGTCACACGCGTGTCTCAGCTGCACAGAGCCGCATGTCATGTATGTACTGCCTGTGTCACACGCGTGTCTCGCCTGCACAGGGCCGCATGTCATGTATGTACTGCCTGTGTCACACGTGTGTCCCAGTTGCACAGAGCCGCATGTCATGTATGTACTGCCTGTGTCACACGCGTGTCTCACCTGCACAGGGCCGCATGTCATGTATGTACTGCCAGTGTCACACGCGTGTCTCAGCTGCACAGAGCCGCATGTCATGTATGTACTGCCTGTGTCACACGTGTGTCCCAGTTGCACAGGGCCGCATGTCATGTATGTACTGCCTGTGTCACACGTGTGTCTCACCTGCACAGGGCCGCATGTCATGTATGTACTGCCTGTGTCACACGTGTCTCAGCTGCACAGAGCCGCATGTCATGTATGTACTGCCTGTGTCACACGCGTGTCTCAGCTGCACAGAGCCGCATGACATGTATGTACTGCCTGTGTCACACGCGTCTCTCACCTGCACAGGGCCGCATGTCATGTATGTACTGCCTGTGTCACACGCGTGTCTCACCTGCACAGGGCCGCATGTCATGTATGTACTGCCTGTGTCACACGTGTGTCTCAGCTGCACAGAGCCGCATGTCATGTATGTACTGCCAGTGTCACACGCGTGTCTCAGCTGCACAGAGCCGCATGTCATGTGTGTACTGCCTGTGTCACACGTGCCGCAGCTGCACAGAGCTGCATGTCATGTATGTACTGCCTGTGTCACACGCGTGTCTCACCTGCACAGAGCCGCATGTCATGTATGTGCTGCCTGTGTCACACGCGTGTCTCAGCTGCACAGAGCCGCATGTCATGTATGTACTGCCTGTGTCACACGTGTGTCTCAGCTGCACAGAGCCGCATGTCATGTATGTGCTGCCTGTGTCACACGTGTGTCTCAGCTGCACAGAGCCGCATGTCATGTATGTACTACCTGTGTCACACGTGTGTCTCAGCTGCACAGAGCCGCATGTCATGTATATGCTGCCTGTGTCACACGCGTGTCTCAGCTGCACAGAGCCTCATGTCATGTATGTACTGCCAGTGTCACACGTGTGTCTCAGCTGCACAGAGCCGCATGTCATGTATGTACTACCTGTGTCACACGTGTGTATCACCTGCACAGGGCCGCATGTCATGTATGTACTACCTGTGTCACACACGTGTCTCAGCTGCACAGAGCCGCATGTCACGTTTGTACTGCCTGTGTCACACGCGTGTCTCAGCTGCACAGAGCTGCATGTCATGTGTGTGCTGCCTGTGTCACACGTGTGTCTCAGCTGCACGGAGCCGCATGTCATGTATGTGCTGCCTGTGTCACACGTGTGTCTCAGCTGTACAGAGCCGCATGTCATGTATGTACTGCCAGTGTCACACGCGTGTCTCAGCTGCACAGGGCCGCATGTCATGTATGTACTGCCTGTGTCACACGTGTCTCAGCTGCACAGAGCCGCATGTCATGTATGTACTGCCTGTGTCACACGTGTCTCAGCTGCACAGAGCCGCATGTCATGTATGTGCTGCCTGTGTCACGCGCGTGTCTCAGCTGCAAAGAGCCGCATGTCATGTATGTACTGCCTGTGTCACACGTGTGTCTCAGCTGCACAGAGCCTCATGTCATGTATGTACTGCCTGTGTCACACGTGTGTCTCAGCTGCACAGAGCCGCATGTCATGTATGTGCTGCCTGTGTCACGCGCGTGTCTCAGCTGCACAGAGCCGCATGTCATGTATGTACTGCCTGTGTCACACGTGTGTCTCAGCTGCACAGAGCCGCATGTCATGTATGTACTGCCCGTGTCACACGTGTGTCTCAGCTGCACAGGGCCGCATGTCATGTATGTACTGCCTGTGTCACACGGGTGTCTCAGCTGCACAGAGCCGCATGTCACGTATGTACTGCCAGTGTCACACGTGTCTCAGCTGCACAGAGCCGCATGTCATGTATGTAGTGCCTGTGTCACACGCGTGTCTCAGCTGCACAGAGCCGCATGTCATGTATGTACTGCCTGTGTCACACGTGTGTCTCAGCTGCACAGAACCGCATGTCATGTATATACTACCTGTGTCACACGTGTGTCTCAGCTGCACAGAGCCGCATGTCATGTATGTACTGCCTGTGTCACACGTGTGTCTCAGCTGCACAGAGCTGCATGTCATGTATGTACTGCCTGTGTCACACGCGTGTCTCAGCTACACAGAGCCGCATGTCATGTATGTACTGCCTGTGTCACACGCGTGTCTCAGCTGCACAGGGCCGCATGTCATGTATGTACTGCCTGTGTCACACGTGTGTCTCAGCTGCACAGAGCTGCATGTCATGTATGTACTGCCTGTGTCACACGTGTGTCTCACCTGCACAGGGCCGCATGTCATGTATGTACTGCCTGTGTCACACGTGTGTCTCAGCTGCACAGAGCTGCATGTCATGTATGTACTGCCTGTGTCACACGCGTGTCTCAGCTGCACAGAGCTGCATGTCATGTATGTACTGCCTGTGTCACACGTGTGTCTCAGCTGCACAGAGCCGCATGTCATGTATGTACTGCCTGTGTCACACGCGTGTCTCAGCTACACAGAGCCGCATGTCATGTATGTACTGCCTGTGTCACACGTGTGTCTCACCTGCACAGGGCCGCATGTCATGTATGTACTGCCTGTGTCACACGTGTGTCTCAGCTGCACAGAGCTGCATGTCATGTATGTACTGCCTGTGTCACACGCGTGTCTCAGCTGCACAGAGCCGCATGTCATGTATGTACTGCCTGTGTCACACGTGTGTCTCACCTGCACAGGGCCGCATGTCATGTATGTACTGCCTGTGTCACACGTGTGTCTCAGCTGCACAGAGCCGCATGTCATGTATGTACTTCCTGTGTCACATGTGTCTCAGCTGCACGGAGCCGCATGTCATGTATGTACTGCCTGTGTAACACGTGTGTCTCACCTGCACAGGGCCGCATGTCATGTATGTACTGCCTGTGTCACACGTGTGTCTCAGCTGCACAGAGCCGCATGTCATGTATGTACTACCTGTGTCACACGTGTGTCTCAGCTGCACAGAGCCGCATGTCATGTATGTACTGCCTGTGTCACACGCGTGTCTCACCTGCACAGGGCCGCATGTCATGTATGTACTACCAGTGTCACACGCGTGTCTCAGCTGCACAGAGCCGCATGTCATGTATGTACTGCCTGTGTCACACGCGTGTCTCAGCTGCACAGAGCCGCATGTCATGTATGTACTGCCTGTGTCACACGCGTGTCTCAGCTGCACAGAGCTGCATGTCATGTATGTACTGCCTGTGTCACACACGTGTCTCACCTGCACAGGGCCGCATGTCATGTATGTACTGCCTGTGTCACACGCGTGTCTCAGCTGCACAGGGCCGCATGTCATGTATGTACTGCCAGTGTCAAACGTGTGTCTCAGCTGCACAGAGCCGCATGTCATGTATGTACTACCTGTGTCACACGTGTGTCTCAGCTGCACAGAGCCGCATGTCATGTATGTACTGGCAGTGTCACACGTGTGTCTTAGCTGCACAGAGCCGCATGTCATGTATGTGCTGTCTGTGTCACACGTGTGTCTCAGCTGCACAGAGCCGCATGTCATGTATGTACTGCCTGTGTCACACGCGTGTCTCACCTGCACAGGGCCGCATGTCATGTATGTACTGCCTGTGTCACACGTGTGTCTCAGCTGCACAGAGCCGCATGTCATGTATGTACTGCCTGTGTCACACGTGTGTCTCAGCTGCACAGAGCCGCATGTCATGTATGTACTGCCCGTGTCACACGTGTGTCTCAGCTGCACAGGGCCGCATGTCATGTATGTACTGCCTGTGTCACACGTGTGTCTCAGCTGCACAGAGCCGCATGTCATGTATGTACTGCCTGTGTCACACGTGTGTCTCAGCTGCACAGAGCCGCATGTCATGTATGTACTGCCTGTGTCACACGCGTGTCTCAGCTGCACAGAGCTGCATGTCATGTATGTACTACCTGTGTCACACGTGTCTCAGCTGCACAGAGCCGCATGTCATGTATGTACTGCCTGTGTCACACGTGTGTCTCAGCTGCACAGAGCCGCATGTCATGTATGTACTGCCTGTGTCACACGTGTGTCTCAGCTGCACAGAGCCGCATGTCATGTATGTACTGCCTGTGTCACACGCGTGTCTCAGCTGCACAGAGCTGCATGTCATGTATGTACTGCCTGTGTCACACGTGTGTCTCAGCTGCACAGAGCCGCATGTCATGTATGTACTGCCTGTGTCACACGCGTGTCTCACCTGCACAGAGCCGCATGTCATGTATGTACTGCCTGTGTCACACGTGTGTCTCAGCTGCACAGAGCCGCATGTCATGTATGTACTGCCTGTGTCACACGCGTGTCTCACCTGCACAGAGCCGCATGTCATGTATGTACTGCCTGTGTCACACGCGTGTCTCAGCTGCACAGAGCTGCATGTCATGTATGTACTACCTGTGTCACACGTGTCTCAGCTGCACAGAGCCGCATGTCATGTATGTACTGCCTGTGTCACACGTGTCTCAGCTGCACAGAGCCGCATGTCATGTATGTACTGCCTGTGTCACACGTGTGTCTCAGCTGCACAGAGCCGCATGTCATGTATGTACTGCCTGTGTCACACGCGTGTCTCACCTGCACAGAGCCGCATGTCATGTATGTACTGCCTGTGTCACACGTGTGTCTCAGCTGCACAGAGCCGCATGTCATGTATGTACTGCCTGTGTCACACGCGTGTCTCACCTGCACAGAGCCGCATGTCATGTATGTACTGCCTGTGTCACACGTGTGTCTCAGCTGCACAGAGCCGCATGTCATGTATGTACTGCCAGTGTCACACGCGTGTCTCACCTGCACAGGGCTGCATGTCATGTATGTACTGCCTGTGTCACACGTGTGTCTCAGCTGCACAGAGCCGCATGTCATGTATGTACTGCCTGTGTCACACGTGTGTCTCAGCTGCACAGAGCCGCATGTCATGTATGTACTGCCTGTGTCACACGTGTGTCTCAGCTGCACAGAGCCGCATGTCATGTATGTACTGCCTGTATCACACGCGTGTCTCACCTGCACAGGGCCGCATGTCATGTATGTACTGCCTGTGTCACACGCGTGTCTCAGCTGCACAGGGCCGCATGTCACGTATGTACTGCCAGTGTCACATGTGTCTCAGCTGCACAGAGCCGCATGTCACGTATGTACTGCCAGTGTCACACGTGTCTCAGCTGCACAGAGCCGCATGTCATGTATGTACTGCCTGTGTCACACGCGTGTCTCAGCTGCACAGAGCCGCATGTCATGTATGTACTGCCTGTGTCACACGTGTGTCTCAGCTGCACAGAGCCGCATGTCATGTATGTACTGCCTGTGTCACACGCGTGTCTCAGCTCCACAGAGCCGCATGTCATGTATGTACTGCCTGTGTCACACGCGTGTCTCAGCTGCACAGAGCCGCATGTCATGTATGTACTGCCTGTGTCACACGCGTGTCTCGCCTGCACAGGGCCGCATGTCATGTATGTACTGCCTGTGTCACACGTGTGTCCCAGTTGCACAGAGCCGCATGTCATGTATGTACTGCCTGTGTCACACGTGTGTCTCAGCTGCACAGAGCCGCATGTCATGTATGTACTGCCTGTGTCACACGCGTGTCTCAGCTGCACAGAGCCGCATGTCATGTATGTACTGCCTGTGTCACACGCGTGTCTCAGCTGCACAGAGCCGCATGTCATGTATGTACTGCCTGTGTCACACGCGTGTCTCACCTGCACAGGGCCGCATGTCATGTATGTACTGCCAGTGTCACACGCGTGTCTCAGCTGCACAGAGCCGCATGTCATGTATGTACTGCCTGTGTCACACCTGTGTCCCAGTTGCACAGAGCTGCATGTCATGTGTGTGCTGCCTGTGTCACACGTGTCTCAGCTGCACAGAGCCGCATGTCATGTATGTACTGCCTGTGTCACACGCGTGTCTCAGCTGCACAGAGCCGCATGACATGTATGTACTGCCTGTGTCACACGCGTCTCTCACCTGCACAGGGCCGCATGTCATGTATGTACTGCCTGTGTCACACGCGTGTCTCACCTGCACAGGGCCGCATGTCATGTATGTACTGCCTGTGTCACACGTGTGTCTCAGCTGCACAGAGCCGCATGTCATGTATGTACTGCCAGTGTCACACGCGTGTCTCACCTGCACAGGGCCGCATGTCATGTATGTACTGCCTGTGTTACACGCGTGTCTCAGCTGCACAGAGCTGCATGTCATGTGTGTGCTGCCAGTGTCACACGTGTGTGTCTCAGCTGCACAGAGCCGCATGTCATGTATGTGCTGCCTGTGTCACACGTGTGTCTCACCTGCACAGGGCCGCATGTCATGTGTGTACTGCCTGTGTCACACGTGCCGCAGCTGCACAGAGCTGCATGTCATGTATGTACTGCCTGTGTCACACGCGTGTCTCACCTGCACAGAGCCGCATGTCATGTATGTGCTGCCTGTGTCACACGCGTGTCTCAGCTGCACAGAGCCGCATGTCATGTATGTACTGCCTGTGTCACACGTGTGTCTCAGCTGCACAGAGCCGCATGTCATGTATGTGTTGCCTGTGTCACACGTGTGTCTCAGCTGCACAGAGCCGCATGTCATGTATATGCTGCCTGTGTCACACGCGTGTCTCAGCTGCACAGAGCCGCATGTCATGTATGTACTGCCTGTGTCACACGCGTGTCTCAGCTGCACAGAGCCTCATGTCATGTATGTACTGCCAGTGTCACACGTGTGTCTCAGCTGCACAGAGCCGCATGTCATGTATGTACTACCTGTGTCACACGTGTGTCTCACCTGCACAGGGCCGCATGTCATGTATGTACTACCTGTGTCACACGTGTGTCTCAGCTGCACAGAGCCGCATGTCATGTGTGTACTGCCTGTGTCACACGTGCCGCAGCTGCACAGAGCTGCATGTCATGTATGTACTGCCTGTGTCACACGCGTGTCTCACCTGCACAGAGCCGCATGTCATGTATGTGCTGCCTGTGTCACACGCGTGTCTCAGCTGCACAGAGCCGCATGTCATGTATGTACTGCCTGTGTCACACGTGTGTCTCAGCTGCACAGAGCCGCATGTCATGTATGTGTTGCCTGTGTCACACGTGTGTCTCAGCTGCACAGAGCCGCATGTCATGTATATGCTGCCTGTGTCACACGTGTGTCTCAGCTGCACAGAGCCGCATGTCATGTATGTATTGCCTGTGTCACACGCGTGTCTCAGCTGCACAGAGCCTCATGTCATGTATGTACTGCCAGTGTCACACGTGTGTCTCAGCTGCACAGAGCCGCATGTCATGTATGTACTACCTGTGTCACACGTGTGTCTCACCTGCACAGGGCCGCATGTCATGTATGTACTACCTGTGTCACACGTGTGTCTCAGCTGCACAGAGCCGCATGTCATGTGTGTACTGCCTGTGTCACACGTGCCGCAGCTGCACAGAGCTGCATGTCATGTATGTACTGCCTGTGTCACACGCGTGTCTCACCTGCACAGAGCCGCATGTCATGTATGTGCTGCCTGTGTCACACGCGTGTCTCAGCTGCACAGAGCCGCATGTCATGTATGTACTGCCTGTGTCACACGTGTGTCTCAGCTGCACAGAGCCGCATGTCATGTATGTGTTGCCTGTGTCACACGTGTGTCTCAGCTGCACAGAGCCGCATGTCATGTATATGCTGCCTGTGTCACACGCGTGTCTCAGCTGCACAGAGCCTCATGTCATGTATGTACTGCCAGTGTCACACGTGTGTCTCAGCTGCACAGAGCCGCATGTCATGTATGTACTACCTGTGTCACACGTGTGTCTCAGCTGCACAGAGCCTCATGTCATGTATGTACTGCCTGTGTCACACGTGTGTCTCAGCTGCACAGGGCCGCATGTCATGTATGTACTGCCTGTGTCACACACGTGTCTCAGCTGCACAGAGCCGCATGTCACGTATGTACTGCCTGTGTCACACGCGTGTCTCAGCTGCACAGAGCTGCATGTCATGTGTGTGCTGCCTGTGTCACACGTGTGTCTCAGCTGCACGGAGCCGCATGTCATGTATGTGCTGCCTGTGTCACACGTGTGTCTCAGCTGTACAGAGCCGCATGTCATGTATGTACTGCCAGTGTCACACGCGTGTCTCAGCTGCACAGGGCCGCATGTCATGTATGTACTGCCTGTGTCACACGTGTCTCAGCTGCACAGAGCCGCATGTCATGTATGTACTGCCTGTGTCACACGTGTCTCAGCTGCACATAGCCGCATGTCATGTATGTGCTGCCTGTGTCACGCGCGTGTCTCAGCTGCAAAGAGCCGCATGTCATGTATGTACTGCCTGTGTCACACGTGTGTCTCAGCTGCACAGAGCCTCATGTCATGTATGTACTGCCTGTGTCACACGTGTGTCTCAGCTGCACAGAGCCGCATGTCATGTATGTACTGCATGTGTCACACGTGTGTCTCAGCTGCACAGAGCCGCATGTCATGTATGTACTGCCTGTGTCACACGCGTGTCTCAGCTGCACAGAGCTGCATGTCATGTATGTACTGCCTGTGTCACACGTGTGTCTCAGCTGCACAGAGCCGCATGTCATGTATGTACTGCCTGTGTCACACGCGTGTCTCACCTGCACAGAGCCGCATGTCATGTATGTACTGCATGTGTCACACGTGTGTCTCAGCTGCACAGAGCCGCATGTCATGTATGTACTGCCTGTGTCACACCCGTGTCTCAGCTGCACAGAGCCGCATGTCATGTATGTACTGCCTGTGTCACACGTGTGTCTCAGCTGCACAGAGCCGCATGTCTTGTATGTACTGCCTGTGTCACACGCGTGTCTCACCTGCACAGAGCCGCATGTCATGTATGTACTGCCTGTGTCACACGTGTCTCAGCTGCACAGAGCCGCATGTCATGTATGTACTGCCTGTGTCACACGCGTGTCTCAGCTGCACAGAGCTGCATGTCATGTATGTACTACCTGTGTCACACGTGTCTCAGCTGCACAGAGCCGCATGTCATGTATGTACTGCCTGTGTCACACGTGTCTCAGCTGCACAGAGCCGCATGTCATGTATGTACTGCCTGTGTCACACGTGTCTCAGCTGCACAGAGCCGCATGTCATGTATGTACTGCCTGTGTCACACGCGTGTCTCAGCTGCACAGAGCCGCATGTCATGTATGTACTGCCTGTGTCACACGCGTGTCTCAGCTGCACAGAGCCGCATGTCATGTATGTACTGCATGTGTCACACGTGTGTCTCAGCTGCACAGAGCCGCATGTCATGTATGTACTGCCTGTGTCACACGCGTGTCTCACCTGCACAGAGCCGCATGTCATGTATGTACTGCCTGTGTCACACGCGTGTCTCAGCTGCACAGAGCTGCATGTCATGTATGTACTACCTGTGTCACACGTGTCTCAGCTGCACAGAGCCGCATGTCATGTATGTACTGCCTGTGTCACACGTGTCTCAGCTGCACAGAGCCGCATGTCATGTATGTACTGCCTGTGTCACACGTGTCTCAGCTGCACAGAGCCGCATGTCATGTATGTACTGCCTGTGTCACACGCGTGTCTCACCTGCACAGGGCTGCATGTCATGTATGTACTGCCTGTGTCACACGTGTGTCTCAGCTGCACAGAGCCGCATGTCATGTATGTACTGCCTGTGTCACACGTGTGTCTCAGCTGCACAGAGCCGCATGTCATGTATGTACTGCCTGTGTCACACGTGTGTCTCAGCTGCACAGAGCCGCATGTCATGTATGTACTGCCTGTATCACACGCGTGTCTCACCTGCACAGGGCCGCATGTCATGTATGTACTGCCTGTGTCACACGCGTGTCTCAGCTGCACAGGGCCGCATGTCACGTATGTACTGCCAGTGTCACATGTGTCTCAGCTGCACAGAGCCGCATGTCACGTATGTACTGCCAGTGTCACACGTGTCTCAGCTGCACAGAGCCGCATGTCATGTATGTACTGCCTGTGTCACACGCGTGTCTCAGCTGCACAGAGCCGCATGTCATGTATGTACTGCCTGTGTCACACGTGTGTCTCAGCTGCACAGAGCCGCATGTCATGTATGTACTGCCTGTGTCACACGCGTGTCTCAGCTCCACAGAGCCGCATGTCATGTATGTACTGCCTGTGTCACACGCGTGTCTCAGCTGCACAGAGCCGCATGTCATGTATGTACTGCCTGTGTCACACGCGTGTCTCGCCTGCACAGAGCCGCATGTCATGTATGTACTGCCTGTGTCACACGTGTGTCTCAGCTGCACAGAGCCGCATGTCATGTATGTGCTGCTTGTGTCACACGCATGTCTCAGCTGCACAGAGCCGCATGTCATGTATGTACTGCCTGTGTCACACGTGTGTCCCAGTTGCACAGAGCCGCATGTCATGTATGTACTGCCTGTGTCACACGCGTGTCTCACCTGCACAGGGCCGCATGTCATGTATGTACTGCCAGTGTCACACGCGTGTCTCAGCTGCACAGAGCCGCATGTCATGTATGTACTGCCTGTGTCACACGTGTGTCCCAGTTGCACAGGGCCGCATGTCATGTATGTACTGCCTGTGTCACACGTGTGTCTCACCTGCACAGGGCCGCATGTCATGTATGTACTGCCTGTGTCACACGTGTGTCTCAGCTGCACAGAGCTGCATGTCATGTATGTACTGCCTGTGTCACACGCGTGTCTCACCTGCACAGGGCCGCATGTCATGTATGTACTGCCTGTGTCACACGTGCCTCAGCTGCACAGAGCTGCATGTCATGTGTGTGCTGCCTGTGTCACACGTGTCTCAGCTGCACAGAGCCGCATGTCATGTATGTACTGCCTGTGTCACACGCGTGTCTCAGCTGCACAGAGCCGCATGACATGTATGTACTGCCTGTGTCACACGCGTCTCTCACCTGCACAGGGCCGCATGTCATGTATGTACTGCCTGTGTCACACGCGTGTCTCACCTGCACAGGGCCGCATGTCATGTATGTACTGCCTGTGTCACACGTGTGTCTCAGCTGCACAGAGCCGCATGTCATGTATGTACTGCCAGTGTCACACGCGTGTCTCAGCTGCACAGAGCCGCATGTCATGTGTGTACTGCCTGTGTCACACGTGCCGCAGCTGCACAGAGCTGCATGTCATGTATGTACTGCCTGTGTCACACGCGTGTCTCACCTGCACAGAGCCGCATGTCATGTATGTGCTGCCTGTGTCACACGCGTGTCTCAGCTGCACAGAGCCGCATGTCATGTATGTACTGCCTGTGTCACACGTGTGTCTCAGCTGCACAGAGCCGCATGTCATGTGTGTGCTGCCTGTGTCACACGTGTGTCTCAGCTGCACAGAGCCGCATGTCATGTATATGCTGCCTGTGTCACACGCGTGTCTCAGCTGCACAGAGCCTCATGTCATGTATGTACTGCCAGTGTCACACGTGTGTCTCAGCTGCACAGAGCCGCATGTCATGTATGTACTGCCTGTGTCACACGTGTGTCTCAGCTGCACAGAGCCGCATGTCATGTATGTGCTGCCTGTGTCACACGTGTGTCTCAGCTGCACAGAGCCGCATGTCATGTATATGCTGCCTGTGTCACACGCGTGTCTCAGCTGCACAGAGCCTCATGTCATGTATGTACTGCCAGTGTCACACGTGTGTCTCAGCTGCACAGGGCCGCATGTCATGTATGTACTACCTGTGTCACACACGTGTCTCAGCTGCACAGAGCCGCATGTCACGTATGTACTGCCTGTGTCACACGCGTGTCTCAGCTGCACAGAGCTGCATGTCATGTGTGTGCTGCCTGTGTCACACGTGTGTCTCAGCTGCACGGAGCCGCATGTCATGTATGTGCTGCCTGTGTCACACGTGTGTCTCAGCTGTACAGAGCCGCATGTCATGTATGTACTGCCAGTGTCACACGCGTGTCTCAGCTGCACAGGGCCGCATGTCATGTATGTACTGCCTGTGTCACACGTGTCTCAGCTGCACAGAGCCTCATGTCATGTATGTACTGCCTGTGTCACACGTGTGTCTCAGCTGCACAGAGCCTCATGTCATGTATGTACTGCCTGTGTCACACGTGTGTCTCAGCTGCACAGGGCCGCATGTCATGTATGTACTGCCTGTGTCACACGTGTCTCAGCTGTACAGAGCCGCATGTCATGTATGTACTGCCAGTGTCACACGCGTGTCTCAGCTGCACAGGGCCGCATGTCATGTATGTACTGCCTGTGTCACACGTGTGTCTCAGCTGCACAGGGCCGCATGTCATGTATGTACTGCCTGTGTCACACGTGTCTCAGCTGCACAGAGCCTCATGTCATGTATGTACTGCCTGTGTCACACGCGTGTCTCAGCTGCACAGAGCTGCATGTCATGTATGTACTGCCAGTGTCACGCGCGTGTCTCAGCTGCAAAGAGCCGCATGTCATGTATGTACTGCCTGTGTCACACGTGTGTCTCAGCTGCACAGAGCCTCATGTCATGTATGTACTGCCTGTGTCACACGTGTGTCTCAGCTGCACAGAGCCGCATGTCATGTATGTGCTGCCTGTGTCACGCGCGTGTCTCAGCTGCACAGAGCTGCATGTCATGTATGTACTGCCTGTGTCACACGTGTGTCTCAGCTGCACAGAGCCGCATGTCATGTATGTACTGCATGTGTCACACGTGTGTCTCAGCTGCACAGAGACGCATGTCATGTATGTGCTGCTTGTGTCACACGCATGTCTCAGCTGCACAGAGCTGCATGTCATGTATGTGCTGCCTGTGTCACACGCGTGTCTCAGCTGCACAGAGCCGCATGTCATGTATGTACTGCCTGTGTCACACGTGTGTCTCAGCTGCACAGAGCCTCATGTCATGTATGTACTGCCTGTGTCACACGTGTGTCTCAGCTGCACAGAGCCGCATGTCATGTATGTACTGCATGTGTCACACGCGTGTCTCAGCTGCACAGAGCCGCATGTCATGTATGTACTGCCTGTGTCACACGCGTGTCTCAGCTGCACAGAGCCGCATGTCATGTATGTACTGCATGTGTCACACGCGTGTCTCAGCTGCACAGAGCCGCATGTCTTGTATGTACTGCCTGTGTCACACGTGTGTCTCAGCTGCACAGAGCCGCATGTCTTGTATGTACTGCCTGTGTCACACGCGTGTCTCAGCTGCACAGAGCCGCATGTCATGTATGTACTGCCTGTGTCACACGTGTGTCTCAGCTGCACAGAGCCGCATGTCATGTATGTGCTGCCTGTGTCACACGCGTGTCTCAGCTGCACAGAGCCGCATGTCATGTATGTACTGCCTGTGTCACACGTGTGTCTCAGCTGCACAGAGCCGCATGTCATGTATGTACTGCATGTGTCACACGCGTGTCTCAGCTGCACAGAGCCGCATGTCATGTATATGCTGCCTGTGTCACACGCGTGTCTCAGCTGCACAGAGCCGCATGTCATGTATGTACTGCCTGTGTCACACGTGTGTCTCAGCTGCACAGAGCCGCATGTCATGTATGTACTGCCTGTGTCACACGTGTGTCTCAGCTGCACAGAGCCGCATGTCATGTATGTACTGCATGTGTCACACGCGTGTCTCAGCTGCACAGAGCCGCATGTCATGTATATGCTGCCTGTGTCACACGTGTGTCTCAGCTGCACAGAGCCGCATGTCATGTATGTACTGCCTGTGTCACACGCGTGTCTCAGCTGCACAGAGCCGCATGTCATGTATGTACTGCCTGTGTGTCTCAGCTGTAGTGATCATATGTGCTGATACATGTGTGATGCTTCTGTCACATACATGAGCTTTTACATGTACAGTTTCTGTCACGTGTCCCTTCCCTGTTCCATGTGCCCTTTTCTATGTGTAACATCCATGTATAGCAGCCCCCTCCCATTTCAGGTGCAGCCCCCTCTTCCATATGTAACATTAATGCATAGCAGCACCCTCCATTTCCATGTGCAGCCCTCTCTTCCATGTGTCACATCCATGTATGTCAGCCCCTCCCATTCCATATGCAGCCCCCTCTTCCATGTGCATCACCCATTTTCAGCAGCCCAATCCCATTCCATGTACAGCCCCCTCTTCCATGCATATCATCCATGTACTACATCCCCTCCCATTCCATGTGCAGCCCCATCTTCCATGTGTAACATCCATGTAAAGCAGCCCCTCCCCTTGCATGTGCAGCACCCTCTTCCATGTGTAACATCCATTTACAGAAACCCTCCTCCCATTCTATGTGCAGCCCCCTCTTCCATGTGTAACATCCATGTACAGCAGCCCCTTCCATTCCATGTGCAGCCCCCTCTTACATGTGTAACATCCATGTACTGCAGTGCCCCTCCCATTCCATGTGCAGCCCCCTCTTCCATGTGTATCTTCCATGTACAGCAGCCCCTTCCATTCCATGTGCAGCCCCCTCTTTCATGTGTATCATCCATGTACAGCAGCCCCCTCCTATTCCATGTGCTACCCCCTCTTACATGTGTATCATCCATGTACAGCAGCGCC